>NW_005194814.1:16646-61815 GCF_000372725.1 Emiliania huxleyi CCMP1516
TCGTCGTGCTCGCGCCCTGCAATCGCGTGCGCTATTCCGCGGACGACGAGCCGGACGGTCACGTACTGGAGAGCCTCCAGGGCCTGCTCTCCCGCGCCCACGACCGACCGGTCGTGCTGATTAACGCCGACCTCGAGGCTCTCGTGCTGTCTCCGCGGCCGCTGCGACCGGTCCGCCCGATGTTTATGGCGGACTTTGTGGACGCCTTCTTCCTCGCGACTGCGGAGGGGCCTACGCCCGGCGACACGGTCGCGGTGCGACGCGCGTTTCCCGCTGCGTGGGAAGTCTGGCGGTGCCTCGCGCCACACGCCTCAGACCCGCGGCGCCATCCCTCGCGTGAGGACGACTCGCTCGCTCGTAGGCGCGCCGCGCCGTGGCCTGCCGCCTCTAACCGCATCGCCATGAGCCAGCTCTGCGACACCAGGCCGCTGGTTGCAGACGTGCTTGCCGAGGGCAATCGGCGGGCGCCACCTCTGCCGCCGGCCGCGGCACCCAAGGAGTCGAGGCCTGGATTTGGGATATGACTTCACGTGTGCGTATTGTAAAAAAATGTTGCACTATTAGCAAGCAAAAAGGAGTCTCACACGACTTAGCACAAGTCCGCGCACAGAGGGACCACACACAGCGAAAATCGTGCCCCGCTCGCCTTTATGCTTTAACCATGCCTCGTCACAAGTGCCCTCCCAATCGCGGGCGTATTGTACAGGCGCGCCCTCTTTACTGTCTCTCCACGAACATGGGCACGCCACCCACGCCACACGACGCTCGAGCCAGCAGCCTCACGCGTCGCGCGGCGCACCGCCACCGGGGGGGCACGCCCAGACGCACACTGCTAAAAGATGAGAACCACACACCCACGCATATACGTCAACGTTGGGGCGCCGGACGGCGACTGCGTGATCGGTGGAAAGCTATTGCGTCTACACACATGGACCGGCCTAGCGCCAGCTCAGCTGAGGTCTGCAAACGGGTTCCAGCTCATTGCGCGGCAAACTTGACCTTGCACGCAACATCACAAGGTGGGTGGCACGAGCCGCAATACTGCGTCAGAGGGAGGGGCGGCAGCGTGAGAGGTGGCGGGAGCGCTTGGGGCCTGGGCGTTGAATGCGATGCGAATTGTGTTCTTGCGATGTGTCGCTGCTGCTGCCGGTTAACGCTTTGCGTGTGCTTGGCGCACGGTTCCGGCTTGGCTTGCGCAGAACTCCTTGGTGACGGGCCCGATGTGGCCGCTGTTTGAGCCACAGCAGCACGCTTGCGATCCCACCACCGCGAACGCGACCATCGCAAACACCCGACCGAAACCCATTTTTTCGCGGAGAGTTGGCCGGCTTGCTTTTACGGACGCGTGCGTCGTCGTTCGTTGCCATCGCGTCGTTATCGCCCTTGACATTCTGCGCTGAGTACCTCGGTCTGATTGTCCTGCTGCTGTTTCACACTGCTTGCGCATGGACGGGCTGGGGACTGTGGCGCGGGCCAGCCGTGCAACCACAGAGTCAAAGGACGACTATTTGCCGCTCCCAAACGAGGCGCTGCTCGAACCCAAGGGCAAACCCTTCAACCCTGGAAGTCAGAACGAGGCAGAGGTGGGCTCGATCGCCCGCTCGCTACCCACAGACTCCATCTACGGCTGCGCGATCCTCCTTTGGCTCAACACGAGCCCGCAGGTCTGCCTTCCCAGCAGGAGCAGTCCGCCTAGCGCACAACCACACGACCACCCATCTCACCCACTCCGGACGCTCACCCTGCCAGCACCGCTTTCCGACGTTCTTCGTCTACGGGAACGGTGTCGTTCCTCTGGTTGCTTCCTACGTCGTCCAGCTTTCGCTCGGGGCCTACTTGTATGCCGTCGTGGTTGAGGAGGCGCATGATTGCGGAGGCGGCAGCCCGATGCTGCGCCTGGTGGCGACCAGCACCTTTATGCAGCTAGGGCTGCGCGACTTGGTCGAGTCGCTCGAGATGCACCTGTGGTTGTCTGAGTTTCCAACTGTGGGACAGATGGAGCTGCTGCGGTTCCAAAAGTTTGCAGACAAGCATCCCGTCGCCCAGGAGGAGTATGGTGAAAGCGCGGCGGTCACGCGGCCCGTGAGCGGCCTCACTTATTGGGAGCGGGCGGCCTTTTACGTCTTCATCATCGGCGGAAAGGTGCTGGTGGCAATTCTCATCACGGTGGCGGGCGCGGGACTGGTGCTGCGCTCGAAGACTGACCACGAGCTGATACGCAACGCAGTCGCCGCCGGCTTCGTGATGCAGCAGGACAAGGTCATCTTCCAGCTCTGCATCTCCCACACTATCAAGCTGTTCGGTTCGAAGTGTCCGTCGATCGGAATCCACGAGGTGCGCGCGCAGAGCTTCCACAACTGCAGGCACCGAGCCTTTGCGTGGTGGGCTTGGGAGTGCGTGCTGATGGTCCTCGCCCTGGTTGCGGGCTGCTACGCCGTTTGGTGCTCTTAGAAGAGAGGAAGGCCTTTCCCCTTTTCGAGTGTGGTGTGAATACATGCACTCTGATCGTCGTCGCTGTAGTCTCTCCCTTCTCCACCGCCTGTGCTTGTGTGTCTTGGGCGCCCCGCGGGGTGGAGAATTACACACTATAGTGATAAGAGGTAGGTAGGAGAGAAGGTGAAGAACAGCCAGGCTCGGACTGGACACCAGACACGCTCGAGTTTATGTATCTAAAAAAAAAAATATTCTTAGCTTCAAGCCCCCCTCCGAGACTAGGGACAGAACCACACCAGTATAGACCAGAGGGACTGCGCCTCGCCCCCACTTGCCCTGACTACACAGGATAGCATGCCCCGATAACGGCGACACATAGTGGGGGACACTGCGCAAGGAGGGGGTGCGAAGGCTCATTGGGGTACTAGGTGGGACCATGAGGGGGGGTGGGCGGGGTCCTGTGGGGGTGAAATGTTGCGCGGCGAATTCGAACCTACCCCCTCGCCGCGCCGATCCTCACGCGGAGGGTAAAACCCTGTGGGACAAAACCCCCCCGCGGTCGGCAGTCTTCAGAGTGGACCCCCCCCTCCCCAGCCTCCCCTGTGCATCTCGCACCCCCCCCCGCTCCCCATCGGTGACTCGCGAAGGACACGGACACTCGGGGTGAGGGGGGGTCCCCCAGAGAGGGGGCTTTGGGGCATTGTTGGGTTGATCGCTCGTGCCGATCTCGGGTCGATCTCGGGTCGATCTCGGGTCGATCTCGGGTCGATCTCGGGTCGATCTCGGGTCGATCTCGGGTCGATCTCGGGTCGATCTCGGGTCGATCTCGGGTCGATCTCGGGTCGATCTCGGGTCTCGGGTCAGTCTTGGGTCGGTCTCGGAGTGGCCTAGAAGAAAATATAATGAGGTGAGATGAGGTGAGACGAGGCGAGGTGAGGCGAGATGAGGCGAGATGAGGCGAGATGAGGCGAGATTAGGGGAGATTAGGCGAGATGAAGCGGGATGGAGCGAGAGTCGAGAGTGGCCTAGAAAAAGAAAAAAAAAGGCCTTGGATATGGATGCCGAGTGGGAGGTGTGCTCTGTGTGTTGCGCTGTCTCTGGCGTGTAACGCGCGCGTGCAGTGACGCGTGTACGTGTTGGATGCGCGTGCGCGTCTGCGTGTGCTGCGCGCGCGCGCCGCCGGTGTGTGCTGTGTGCTGTACTCTGTTGTGCGCCTGTTTGTGCAGCTGGGAGGCGCAGGCTTGTCTGGCAGGGCTGCGCGGCGGGCTGCGGCGTGCTGTGGGTGGTCGCGCGCCTGCCTGTTGGTGTGCGGCGGCCGCTCAGCCCGCCCGACCGGGTCGTCGGCGGCCCAGGGCGCGGGCATGCGGTCTGCGCTGCATGTGAGGCTGTGTGCGCGGCTGGCGCGTATGTTTCCGTGCGGCGAGGGACGCGCGTATGTGTTCACGCTGCGGGCGCGGGCGGGCGCGGAGGGCGGCGCGGTCTCACCGCGGTCCGACGCCCGTTGGTCTTCTGCGTGACGAGGGTGGGCGCGCAAAGAGGCCTTGCCGCCATCGCGTGCCGCGAGTTTATGTATCTAAAAAGGGAATGCAGTCGAGGAGGGGAGGGGGGGGGGGGGGGAGCGAGCGGCAAGCATTGGGGGGGACGGAAGGCGGGCCAAATCGACCGCTTCGGCACGCATGGAGAGGCAAACGACCGCTCTTGTGCATTAAGAGAGTGACGACCTCGGCTGACAAAACTGCGCGCATTTGGCAGTTGTCCGACGGTTCGTGGCGTTTTCGAACGCTGACCGGGCACACGGAAACGGTGTTCTCGGCAGCGGTGAGCCCGGATGGCAAGCTCATTGTGACGGCGTCGTCGGACTACACGGCGCGTGTCTGGCGGCAGTCCGATGGTGAAACCGTCGCTACGAGAATGTGCCACATTATGATTATGTACAAGAAAGGAGAAACAAGAGGAGAGACACCAGTGATGACGAAACAGAAGCTAGCGCAGACGAGAGCAGGGCAGACCCGGGGACGGCGGAGTCGGAGCGGACGGCATCGGCCCCCGAGGGAACGTTGGGAAGAGGCACGAGGAGGGCGGCGACCTCAACCGACTATGGAGGACCCGTCGCCAGACGACGCAGGGCAGACGATGTGGAGGCGGAGCAGACGCGCAGGGCGAGACGAGGAGGGGAGCAGGACTTTGCGTAAAAGAAAATCGCGGCCGCTCCCGCCTCTCATCCACAGCGATCGAACTAGGTCCAGAATGGAGCCAAAGCGCTTCCGCGGCTCCTTCACCTCTGCCGCCACCGTCCTTCGCGGCGCGTCCTCCGTCATGCTCGACGACCTGGATGGCGACGAGGAGGCGACGCAGCCTGCTGCCGCCGCATCCGCGGACGGTGAAGGCACGCAGCCGATGGCAAACGCCGCAGGACTTCCCGACGCGGCGTTTGTCGAGCGGACGCTTTCCCTGCGGCTCGTCGCCGTGGGCCTCAAGTTTCACAACATCGCGGCGGCACGAGCTCTGATGCATGCGGGCGCTTCGCTGGAGCTGCGGCGCGAGCCGGCCAATCACGTCGATTCGCTCGCGGTTCGCGTTGTGGCGCATGCCGTCTCGCAGCATGCGTCGCGGCGTGCGTCGCACGGGGTGGACGAGAACCTGGAGGTGGATATCGGCTACCTCAAGTGGAACCAGGCGGCTTCCCTCTCGCCGTGCCTCGACTCGGGCTGCGCAGAGATACTATCCGCCGCCGCCGCCACAAGCGAGGACAGCGGCAGCAGCACCGACAAGGGCGGCGAAACGGCCGACGCGGTGGACGAGTCTCCCGACCCGGAGGCCGACGCCGAGCCGCTCGAGATCGACGCCGAGCCAGCGGCCCCTGCGAGGGTCCTCGGCTCGAGCGCGCTGGTGCTCCGCGCGGAGTGTGTCGTGCGGTCCGAGGCGGCCGCGGAGGCGCTGTCGTACCTGGTGGCGGCGGCAGACGGCCACGGGCGGCGAGTGATCTCGGTGCCGGCAGGCGGGGTCTCGGAGACTCGCGCGGAGAGTGACCTCGAGCTCTCGCGCCTCTCGGGCTTGCGAAGCTGGCCGCCGGAGCGGAGCGGGTTATCTGCGCTCTCGCTTGGATGGCAGCCGCTGCCGGCGCCTGCCGAGCAGCAAGCTGAGCAGCGAGAGGCGGCGCAGGAAGCGGCGAGGGAGGCGAGGAGGGCGCAGGCACTGCCACCGCCATCGAGGCCGGCACCGTCACCGTCGTGGGCGGCCTACGACCCGCAAGCGGTGGGCCCGGTCTCTCGCTCTGAGGCCGACGCGGCCGCGCGACGAGGGTGGCCGCCCGCCGACGGGACGCTCGCCCGGCTCGGTCTCGGGCCTGCCGACGACGCCGAGTGGTGGGGGAGGCACCGGATGTTGCCGCCGAGCGCCTGGCAGGTCAAGGGCGCCGTCGACATGCTGCCGCTCTCGAGACAGCCTCAGCGGTCGAACGTGGCGTCGGCGGCGGCGATGCTCGACGGCCAGATCCACGCCCTCTGGCCGTGGACCGCCGAGATGCTGGCCGAGCTCGGCGCGGCGATGCGCGGCGACCGCTTCTGGTGCGCGCGCAAGGGCGACGCCTTCATCCGCGGCTTTGGCGGCCCGTACGTGCTCGGCCAAAAGCCGGGCGACTTCAAGGTGATCAACGGCGCGGAGCACACGCCGCTGAGTTCAGCGCTGTGCGTGGGGCACACGATGATGTACACCGCAATCCACCTCAAGCCACCGCCCGCGCCCTTCAACACGATCGTGTTCGGCCTTAACCTTCGCGGCGGCGGCTTTCACTACCACCAAGACGCCGACATGGGCTACAAGCATGGCCCGCGCGAGAGTGCGCCCAAGAATGCGCCGCTGGTGCGTCGCCAGCCTGTTGTGACGACTGTCTTCTACGAGCGTCCGGAGGACTCGGGCAAGGCTCGCGACGCCACGAGAGAGAGGGGAAGGGGGGGGGGAGGGGAGGGGGCGGCGCACGGCGCCACCGGCAAGCCCATTCGGCGCCCTCCCTCCGCCTCAGGAGGTCCCTCCCTCCGCCTCAGGAGGTCGTGCTCTGGAAGCCGATGGACAACTGGCACTCCGAGTATGGGGCGCGCTTCTCCGCCGAGGCCGCGCGCGGCACGTACGACGCCCCGCGAGGGCTTCAGACCTCGCACGGTGTCGTGCACGTCCAGCGGGCGGGCCTGCAGCGGCGGGTGGTGCATGGCGTATTCCACTCTCCGGGGTCTGCCGTGCGCACCGGCTGGCGCGTCGCGATCACGGCGCGGGTCACGCACCCAGATGCGGAGGACCGGATGCGAGAGTATCACGAGGAGGGCGCGTACTGCAAGCATATCGGGCCAGCGGGCGCGTGGAGTCTGGAGGGCGCCATGGCCGACCTCGCCGTGTCGCCATGAGCTGGCGGCCTGAAGCTGAACCTGGTGCACAGCTGCCCCTCGCATACGTGTTACGTACGACCCCGCGTACGGGGGTCCAGGAGGAGGAGGGCAGCGCGAGGAGACTTCATGGTTCGACTTAGCGAGCCCCGTACGCGTGTGTGTGGACGGGGGCTCGCGCGTCGTAGACACAGAGAGAGATGTGTGCGCCTCATACGTTGTGACTTTGTCATGGACTTTGTGTCTTGTGTGCGGTGTGCCGGCGCACGGCGCAGCGCGCACGCCCACGCGCACCAGTACACGCTGTACGGCAAAAAACACACACGGCCCAAGTGCAAGACCAAGCGAGTAAAAAGAGTAGAGAGAAAAAGTTCAAGGATCCCCGGACACGATGCCGGGGACACATGCTCACGGCGCATGTGAGCACATAATACAGTACATGAGTACGCTGATAAACATAGATTAGGAGCAGCAGTGACCCGAGGGACCATGTGCGAAGACGGCTAGTGCTAGTCCCCCATCGGGCGAGGACGACCCCGGCTAGCCGCCGACCACGGACCCACAAAGAACCCTGCACAAAGATCGCACGGGCGGGGACCTGTTCCTTTTTACCGAGACACCGTCGGTGGCCTCTGTGCGTAGTGCGAGCGCCGGGGCGCGCTAGTCTCGCAGGCCCCACGCCGTCACTCTCCGATTGGCCTCCGCCATCACGAGCATCGCCGCTCCGTTTCGTAGGAAAACTGAGAGCGACCCAGGCACGATGCCGCGGTAGAGGCCGAACACGCCGCCGGGCGTCGCACGCACCTTGTCAAGCACGCTCCCGCCAATCCCGGCCTGCGTCATGTTTTTGAGCGTCTCAAACGGCCACACTACCCAAAATCCAACGAGCGCGCTGAGGCCGGAGGAAAGGAACTGGCCCAGCGGCGTGGCGGTGCAGCCGTTCCGCTTGCACGAGTCGAAGAGGCAAAAGTAGAGCGTCATCATCGGGCCCGTCCTCGCCAGTTGCAGGCCCGCGCCGCGGTACACCTCTGCGAGCCGCCAGCTCTGACCCGTCTGCCCGCGGACCTTTGCGTACTCAATCGGCGACTCGAGCACGGTGCGTGCGGTGGCGCCGACCGCGCCGCAGACGGGGACGCGCAGCTCCATCTCGCACCCGACGCCGAGGGGATCAACGCGGCGGCGCAGCGGCGCGTGCGTGGCAGCGGCGGTGTGGCAGAGGTCGTACACCGCAAACTGCGCCGATCGGTACACGGCCGAGCCCCACATCGGCGGCACGCAGCCGCGGTAGAATCCCAACAGGCCCTCCGTGCTCCAGATGCGCGCAATCGTGGCCCGCATAGACCCGCTAAAGCCCGCCTGCGCCTGCATCTTGGTCTTCACCGTGTCGAATGGGTGGCCGACGAGTGTGTTTGTCGCGCCGAACAGGGCGCCGAGGCCTGTGGCGAGGCCGTACTCGCGAACGTGGCTGGAGCGCTTGTGGCCTAGCATGGTGTCTGATGAGACTGTCTGCTATAGCCGCAGCCACTCCCAGCTACTCGGTGAGAACAGAGTTCGTACACCGAGCAGCTCCGAAGACCGAGAGGCCTGGTCTGCTATAGCCGCAGCCACTCCCATCTGCTCGGTGTGAACAGAGTTCGTACACCGAGCAGAGGGAGCGTCTGCAGCGACAGTCGCTTCAACTTCACCGCCGTGGCGAGCCTGGCGAGGTCATGCTCCTCGCAAACTCTCGGCGGCCTCCCCTGGAGCACCCACCTGGCACTCATTGGCCGGCGCCCACAGCTGCAATGCGGTCGTGCGCGCGGATGCGAGCGACGTCGAGTTTGAGCGCGACGCATAAGCGCGCATTGGTGAGAGTGTACCTCGAGAGTGGCGAGTGCGGGTGTCGGAGAGTTGCCGTAGTGTTCCTTCACCATAATACGATCTTAAAAAAGCACTGGCGCGCGTCCGAGGACACACCTCCTCCTCTCTCCCCCTCTGCGCGTCAGCTCTGCGCAGCAGAGCCCCAGACTCTGGCCTGGTATGTTCGTCCACTCTGCGCGCCGCGCCGCGCGCTGGCGGTGCAGCCGCGCCGAAGGCGCAGAGTCGCGCGTTTTGCGCGCGCGCGCGAGCTCGCATCGGTCGATCAAAGGCATCGGATTGGCTCGCGTCGACGTCCGAGCTGCGCAGGACTTGCGCAGACCAGCTCGCGCAGGCGGTCGAGGGCCCGGTCGCAGCGACCGGTGGACCGTGCCAGGCCGCCATCTCAGCTGAGGCGGGGCCACCAGGGGCCACTCGTCAATGTGACGTCGAGCGCCTCTCTCGAGGGCGTCCGAGGCTTCGGGTCAGAATACGGTGTGTGCAGCGCGCGCTGCGGCGCAGCACACACCGTATTCCGTGCTGGCGCCCGCGGCCTTCACACAATCGTCCAACTCCGACGAGCAGAGCCTCAGTATTGCCAGAGGTGACCACGGCAGGCTCGCGACGGAGACAGGCGGCTTCGGAGCTTGAAAGTCGCCATGCAAATCGACTGTCGCACCAGACGCTCCGCAACTCGAGATCCCTCGAGAGTTCACGCGGAGTCGGCTGGGGCTATACCAGACAGCCGAGAGGCCCCTCGGTGTTCACAGCCTTGTTATTGAGAAGAAAATACCTCCTATGGCGCTGTGCGCTGGCCTGTTCACAGCGGTGTGGCTGGGACATGAGTGGCAAGGCGCAAAGAAGAATTCTAGGCGCGCTCTCAGCCGCTGGCACAACAAAGGCGCGGACTGCCGCGGAATGGTACACAAAGAAGAAAGTTCGGTGACAGCTAGATAAACCCACTGTGCCTCTTGCGTCGCCCATCTCTCCTGGAGGTGACGCACTATTGATTTCTCTTTTCCTTCCAGTGATAAGCTAAAAGTGTCAGCAGTTCACCTACGGGTATGTTCGTAAGAGCTACATACATGGAAAAGTACATCTGCTCTGGTACAAATCAAGGTGAATTAATAGTTGCATCCTGAAGTAATAAGAATTAATAGTTGCGGATCTCAACATCGCCGATACGTCGCGCGTCGAGTGCACGACCGCACCCATGAGCGACTGTCCCATGCCGCCTCCGCCTCCGGTGGGGATCGAGAAGGACCCGCACCTGCGGTTTGCGCACGGCGGGCGGGCCGACTTCCGGGGACGGAATGGGCGCTTCTACAATTTTCTCTCCGTGCCGGGCCTGTCAGTTAATGTGAAGATTGAGGAAGCCAGCTTCCGCCTCCACAACGACAAGCTGACTGTCAACGGGAGCTTCATCACCGAGGCGCATCTGGTGGCTCGGCTCGGCCCCGGGGGCAAGACGAGGGCGAACGTGTCCTTCTGGGCCTCCGAGCTGAACGAGCACAATTGGGGGTGGCGCGTCATCAACGGCAGCTGCGGCGATCGCGCCTTCAAGCTCGGGCGGGGGGGCTTCCGCACGTGCGAGGGTCTCGACATGGAGGTCTTCCACTCGAGCGCCTCCTTCGCCCTTGGCGACTGGACCATCTCAGTGCGCGGCAACCACGTGTACTCGCGCATATCCGGACCGGAGCACCGGCTCGACGTCGACTTTAGCGCAAAGGGCGAAGCCGCCGCTCGCAGCCGACCGCACGGCATAGTTGGACAATCGTTCGCGTGGACAGGGCCGCGCGACGGCAAGATCGACGACTACCCAGAGCAGGGCCACTTCACCACGAGTGCTATGGCAGAGGGCGCGATCGAGGGGACCGCTGAGATGTATGAAGTGCCCTCTGCGCACAGCACGCGCTTTTCCTTCACCCGGTTCGATGCCTCCTACCCGGACGAACCGAGCTTGCCAGCAATTGCCGCGTCAGCCGCCATCTCCGGTGCCTCTGCGAGTCTCTAGCTTTTAGGTCCATAAACTTGTGTCGCGTACGTCGCGTATGTACGGATTGGTATTACCCCTCGGCACGGTCTGGGCCCCTTATTCTCTCTCTACAATCCATTCTCTTCCACCCACTGCTCGAGGGCGTCGAGCCGGACGGCGAAGCATTGCACGCTCGGTCGGAATAAGCCCGCCAGCAGCTCGAGCTCAATGATGCGAGGAAGTGGGGGACCGACCGAGCCAGTAAGCCCGACACGCCCTTCTAACGCGACCAATCGACTGGCGATGCCGCCTGGGCGCTGACCGGGCGGCGATTGCCGGTCACTGTGCACCGCCTGATGCGAGCGGGAGTGCAGCTGGCCATGCCTCTGCCCGGCTCGCCTGGCACGCAACGGCGGGCCGGCTTGCGCCGCGTGGCTTGGCGAAAGGGCGGCAGCCCCGTCTTTGTCCATGCCAGCATTGGCGTCCAAGAGCCGTTCTGCGGCGCCTTGAACGTCCCCGTGCGCAGCGATCGTCGCCTCCTTGATTTGAGCCGGGCTGTAGCCAATACCGAGAAGCATGGCCTTGGTTTGCCTCTCGTCCTCGTCCTCGTCCTCGTCCGCGTCCTCGTCCTCCTCCTCGCCGCAGTCATCCGCTCCGCCCTCGCCCGCCCCGCCCTCGCCCGCCCCGCCCTCGCCCACTCCGCCCTCGTCCTCGCCGCCCTCGTCCTCGATCACCCTCGGGGACCGGTCGCGATCCGAACCCGCCGCCTTCCCGTCTTCCGCAATATCGCCGGTGTCGTCAAACGCACCCGAGATCGTCTCGGCGGTGTAGCCGAGCGAGTCGACCGCGCCCGCAGCCGCGCCTGCCGCCATGAGTTGGGCCACCACCGCTCCATGCCGCCGCGCGGCGGCGGCGTGGAGCGCGGTGACGCCATCGCGGTCAGCAGCGCTCGGGTCAGCGCCAGCCGCACACAGCAACTCGACCACAACCAGATGGCCTCGCTCCGCCGCCAACATTAGCGGCGTGGCGCCATCCAGGTCAGTGGCGCCTGCTCTGGCGCCCGCAGCGATGAGAGCGCGAACGATGCCGACCGACCCTCTAGCGGCTGCCCAGTGGAGCGGGGTTGTGCCGGTGTGCGGGTCCTTCTCCTCGACGTCAGCACCGCGAGCCAGCATTTCCTCTGCTGCGCTTAAATTATCACTGCGTGCTGCCCAAGCCAGGGAAGACGACGCCATTTCACGCCCGACTGCTTCAGGAGGTCTGTAGTCGGTGTCCAGCTTGCGGGCGCGAGCCAAGCGCTCCTCGTACAGTGTCGCCGGGAGGGTACTGTCATCCTGCGCGGCCGCCCCCCGCGACTCGTCCCGCAGCATCCAGCTTGGGTGCTTGACGATGGCGAATGGCAAGGTAAGATGGTCGTCTGTCGCTGCCACATGGTGGCTTGTCTTGGCGCGAGGTGTGCGAGGACTCACCTTGCGCCAGACCTTGCTTGTGTCGCTCTTCAGCGAGCGCTTGTACGCGCTAAGCCGTTCGCGAAGCGTAGGTGGCATGGCGGCGCCCCCGCCCGGGGGGCTGGCGCGCGACGAGCAGGGGCGCCTTGTCGCGGCTGAGGCGCGATGTGCTCACCCTTATCAGCTGGAAAATATTTTTGGCGCTCTCAAAAAGAGAATTACGACCCGCACTCACGACACACTGGCGCGCACTGGCACTAACACAGGTACACCACAAAGAGAAAAAATGAGACGTCGGGGGACGGGGCCCTGGGGAGCCGGGCGAAGTACACATTAGAGAGAGATTTTTAAAGACCAACAAGAAATCACGACTCTCACAGTGATTTGGGCTCGGCAGCTTGTTAGCCCTCAGCCGAAGCTGGGGCCGGTCCCGTAGCCGAGAGAGCCCGCGCCACATTAGCGATTAGGCAGTCGTGTATTACACGGAGCCCTCTCGGTTTGTGTTGCCCTCTCGGAGACCCGTATTTACTTTACGGCCCTTTCCCTGCGAACGCGCACCCCCCAGGGCTAGGGCTCTCTAGCCCGCAAGCGCAACCCGATCCCGATCAGCGATCTGGATCATCTGGCCCGCTGGGTGTGCTTCTTAACGTTAAACCCCCGGCCCTTGATGTGAGTTGACAGTTGTGAGGTTACCGACTGCACGGCTCCAAATGCTCCACATAACTCCTAAGATAATAATTAATATTAATAAGAACCTCAAGGCCGGCGCCGAAACACCTGTTCTTTGTTTAACCCCTAAACGGCGTTCCTTGCCGTACGGCAAGGAACGCTCCGTTATTTTATTCCTTTGCAGGACGGCTGGTTGCGGTGACGGCCGATCCAGCAGTCGTCTGCGACATGGCAGTGGCCCCGGGTCATGTGCAGCTGGTCCCGAGCGGCTCAGGTCCCAGATCGAATCTCGGACCCACAGATTCTAGATTCCTTTAGATTCCCTGGATTCCCGCAACAACGATCTCTTAGCGGCGGCAAACAGAGGCGCAACTCTGCCAGCAGCGAGGAGGCTCTTGCTGCTCAGCTACCGAGGCCTGGTGGCGTCGGCTGCTGCGTGGAGAAGACAGCAGCACTGTCCGACCTCAAAACATGCACAACAAGCGGGATTTGTGACTCTGTCTTCCATTCTTCAGTCGCTCTGCCGGACGCGCTCGCTTTGTCGCGAGGGTCACCTGTGCAAGCCGTGTGGACGCCCAGAATAGCCTCCCCTGGCTTAGCTAGACTGCGAGATATTGTGCACATGGTCAGCCTCTACAATATATACGCTGACACTTTACCTCCCAGAGCTCGTCTCGGTCCGCCACGGCCATCCTCGGCCTCCGGAGGGCCCCCGGCCGCGGCGCGGTGCGGCGGCGTCACAAATCCGACGTCAGTTCACCGGGACGCGATCGGGCGATCTGAAGTCCAACTAGGCGTATGGATTGCCCGCCCAGGGCTATCACCTGGACCCCTCAATGGACGCCTGCGGTGCCGCCCCCACGAGGTGTTGTTCACACCTGTCCAACCATTCGTGCAGCAGGGACGCGCTGTGTGTGGCTGGCAGCAAACTCAAATGACGACGGGTTGCAGCCTCGTAGCTCAACGGCAACATTGTGCATGAGGAAGGCTGATAGAAGTAGTACCAGCCACACAACCAACAGCTTCTGGAGAGTATGCGGAGCGCAAGCAGCCGGTGATCAAAGGCGTGTGTTGCTGTCGGTGGCAGATTGCCAGAGGGACGCCGGCGCTTCGGTGCGTGGCTTCGTCACAATTTTCCACCGCTCAACTTGGAGGCAGTGTGTCTAGTAGCGTGCTACACCTATGACGGCGGACCTCACTGGGGCGCCGACGTGCGACGACCGTCTGGGATCGAAAGACGAAACCGCGTCCTCCAGGAGCTCGTGCAGTCTGCAGAGCGCGCTCCGGAGCTCTGTGGCGGAAAATTTAAAGGGAACGTGGTGGCTTCCCACCGCCTCTGTATGTGCCCAATAAAGTGCTAACACGACCCTCGGGCAGCAGGGGGTATGTGGCGAGCGCACGGAGGCACAGTTAGGCCGCCGTGATATCGCCCTTCCGGGCACCCCGTTTCGGTAGCCGTTTAGGGGTTAAACTCGGAGCGCGGCAGGGGATGGGGCGGAGCGGGCGATAGAGAACGTGGTCCCGTGGGCGTGGCCCGTCCTTCACAGATCAGTCTTCGGAGCGGGGGCGCGAGAGAGCCTGCGAGACAAAGGCACGCGAGAGGAGCCGCGGGTGAGTGAGGGAGTGAGAGAGCACAGGAGGAGAGTCTCTGCGGGCCGGTCAGAAAGGGGGGGGGCGGGGGGGTCTCCGCACCGCGCTAGCCTCGCGAAATCACGAGAGGTGGTGGCTGCCCATGGCGAGCGCGAGCTGCTCCGCCGCATCGGCCTCCCACGACCAGTCTGTGCCTGCGGGCGGAGGTGAGCCGCCTGCCGCGCCGGTGCCGTAGAAGGGCTCGAGGGCGGCGGTCAAGTGGTGGTCGACGCTGAGCGGCAAGTTGGTCGGCGGCAGCTGCGCGCGCGGGTCGGCAGCGTGGCCCACCGCGTGGGGAATATGCGCCATTGGTGGCGGCGCGGCCCAGAGAGCGGCGATGCTAGCCTGAGGGGAAGGCAAGGGTGCGGTTCCTTCTCTCCCCTCACAGCTAGGGGTGGGTGGGCAGTGCGCGGGTGGATGGGCAGTGTGCGAGTGCGCGAGTGCTCTCCTCGTCGTCTGAGTGGCGCGAGGAGGAGCGGGCTCGCGGCGACGGCGCCGCCCCGGCCGCCCCCGGCCCGGTCCCCAGCCCGGGGGGCGACAGCGCCGTCGCAGGCAGGGCCGTCGCAGGCAGGGCCGTCGACGACGGCAGGAGGGCCGGCGTGGAGAGCCAGCTGGCGGGGCCGCACGAGAGGCCGCACGACCCCGAGGGCGAGGGTGGCGCTGGCTGCGGCGGCGGGAGCGCAGAGAGCGGCGGCGAGACGGGCGGCGCGTGCGCGGGTGGCACAATCACGCGGAACGACGCGCGCGGTGGGTCTGGGTGGGGCGGAGACGGCTCGATCGGATATGATTCGATGGCTTCGGCGACGGCTTCGGCGATCACCTTGGAGGTCGGCAGAGGCGCCGCCGGCGAACCTTCGCGGCGGCGCGTCAGGGCAGGCCGCGATACGGGGGCGGGAGATGCGGCACGGGGATCCCGCAGCGGGGGGGCGGGCAGGATGTGCGCCTGCGGAGAGGCGGGGGCGGGAGGGGGGATGAAGGGGTGACGCTGCGAGGCGGCAGGAGGCGACAGCCGCAGACGGGGCGCGGGGCGGGGGAGGGCTGAGGGGTGGGGTGGGGGGGCGGTGCTTCCACCGGCCCGGGAGACGGCTCGTCCTCGAGCAATTGCAGCAAGGGGGGCGCCGGAGCTGGCGCAGCAGGCCGCGCCTCCGTAGACTCGGCGGCCACATCTCTCCACCAGATGGGGCCCCTCGCTCCAGACGCAGCCCTTTCACTCCGAAGCCGCCAGAGGGGGCCTGTCTTGCCTGTGGGGCAAGGGGGGGGATTGTGAGGGTGCGGCGTTCCGCCTGGGGGGGGGGGGTCCGGCATTCTCCCCCGCATATCCCCACGCCCCAAGATGCGCGCAGGAGAGCCCCGCGGCAAAGCAAGAGTGAAGTCCAGACTGCAAGAGAGCCCGGTGCGCAGGCGGGGGCGAGCAGCGGGTGCTGTGGGAGATGTAGATGTAGATGTGCATAGAGACGTGTGGACTGGGTGCCTAGCTGTGTGCCTTGCTCCGCTGCGGCACGCGCGAGGGCGGCGGACCGCAAGGCGGCGCGCGCCGCGCCGGCAGCCTGGAGGGCCGCCGCCCGGGCCGCCTCGCGCGCCGCAACCACCTCATTCTGTCGGCGGGTGGCGCCGGCGGAGTTGCCGGGGGTGGCTGGGGTGGTGGGTGCGGTGGGGCTGCCGCCGCCGCTGCTCTGGCGGCCGCTGTCCTGGCGGCCGCAGTCGGCGGCGGCGGCGCCGCTGCTGCGGTCGCTGTCAGCTCCGCCGCCCTTTGGGTTGCCGTCACCCTTTGGGTTGCCGTCACCCTTTGGGTTGCCGTCACCCTTTGGGCTGCTGGGGCCGGGCGGCACACTCGACCAAGTAGGGCGGCGCGGGCTCGCGTTGAGGGGACGTGCGTTGAGCCGTCGCGGCGGCGTCGAGGCATCTGGCGTCAGCGGCTGGGAGGGGGGAAGCGGCGGCTTGGAGGGCGAGGCGGGGTCCGGAGGTGCGGGCGCGCCGCCAACAGGTGCGGCGGCCGGCGCTGGTCCGGGGGCCGGAGCGGTGGCGGCGTCGCGGCGAGTCGCGCAGAAGTTGTCGCACGCTCCTGTGGACCACGCCGCGGGCACGCGTGTGCTGTGTGCTGCTGGGCGGTGCCGCTGGACTGAGCCAGGGGGGGGCGGGGGGGTGTCGGAGCTCTAGTGGGGCCGGAGATGCATCGGCGAGATGGGGGCGGGGGGCGGGGAGAGGGGGGCGGGGCGAGGGCGGCTCAGTCACCACCGCGAACATGCGCAAAGAGCCGGTTTCCGGAAATTAAATTTGGGGGCCGAAGATCTTAAACACAAGTCTTTTCGCGCAATAAAATTAATGGCGGGGTGGCCCACCCCGCCAGGGGGGGGCAGGCCCCCCCCCCTCGCCACCTCGATCCCTCTCCATGTACCGAGATGGGCAGGAGAGCCCCAGCGGGCCCACCAAAAAGGTCGACTGCGAGAGAAGTGTGAGGCTGTCCGCATACCTTGCAGCGGATGACGTCGTCTGTGCCCCAGGCGGAGACGGGCGGGGCGGGTGGCACCTCCGTCGACCCGCGCGCCGCGTCGGCGCCCCCCTTCGCGGGGTCCGCGCCCCCCGCCTGCCCTAGCGCCTGCCCGGCGGCTGTGCGGTCACACGTACTTGTGCGGTCCGCCGGAGCGTCGCTGTCGACGAGACGGCGAAGCTCGGCGGCCTTGACGGGGCCGAGGACGGCCCGCATCTCGGCCTCGGCCTTGACCGTGCTCGCGGGGACGCCGACCAGCACGAGGCCACGCTCGCTTCGGCGCAGCCGCTGCGTGCCGTGCAGCGCGCTGAACTCCTCCGGCGGCCGGCCGGCGGGCGCAATCGAGATGCAGCACCGCGTCTCTCGCCGCAGCCGGGCCATGCGCTCGCCGCCCGGGCCCATCAGGTCGCCGACGGCGCTGGACGAGACGCCGTACAGGCAGGTCACGCGCCCCGGCACCGGCGTGCGGCACCGCGCGCAGTTGGGCCACCAGCGGTATGACTCGGGCTCGTTGACAAAGCTGCACTCGCCGCACGTCCACGCGCCAGGCTCGCGCGACTGGTCGGGGGGCTCGTCGGGCGGCTCGTCGCTGGTGCGGCTGTTGCGGCTGGCTTTCGAGCCGCGCCTCGCCGCCACGCTGTCGTCGTCGTCCTCCGTGTTGCCCTCGACGGCCCGCAGCACCTCCATGGGCGATGACGCGCGCCCGGCCTCAAACGCGCGCATGCTGGCGCTCTTCTCGGAGTCGCGCTCACCCGTGGCGGAGGAGGAGCGGGCCCGCAGCTCCTCCTGCC
Organism: Emiliania huxleyi CCMP1516; assembly: GCF_000372725.1. Lineage (NCBI taxonomy): Eukaryota > Haptophyta > Isochrysidales > Noelaerhabdaceae > Emiliania > Emiliania huxleyi. The sequence goes on from NW_005194814.1 coordinate 34,292, forward strand.
CGTGCGCAAACTGGCACCGGCTCCCGTACGGGCAGGTGGCGGACCGCTCCCAGTTCTGGCAAAGCTGCGTCTTGTAGCGGAGCGGGTCTCGCACGCGAGAGCTACCGCCAGTCGAGTTCATGCTTAGGAAAAGGGGGAGGCGGGGACGCCTGCTGGTCGGCGACTGCTGCCGCCCGCCGCTTACCGCCGCCCGCACGGCCGAGCCCCAACGACCCCGAGAGAGCCTTGCCGCAGTGTCGTCACCTCGGAACAATGAACCCAGACGGCGCCTCCCGTTTCTGTTCACGCCCATTCTCGACGTGTTGTAGGGTTACCTGTAGGGTGGGAGATTCTCTTCGCCGCCCGAGACCTACGCTGCGAGGAGAAGGGCGGTGTAAGAAGCCGATCCCCGTAGTCCGCCCCGTTCTCCACCGCATCTCCCCGCGCGCTCCCCTTCTTCCACGATGAGCGCGAATACCCCGGAGACCCCGCGCGTATGTGACAGAGCAACTTAAATCTCGTCACAGAGCTAGACACATGCACATGTGCCGGAAAATTATAAAGTCAGATCGCGCAGAGACCGTCCTACCCTCGGGGCCCGCAGGCCGACCTGCAAGGCCGACCCTCCCCATAGCTTCCTCACACTCACGACACACACCACCTCACGTCCTCACCTGACCAAGCCGGGGCACCGGACGACAAGCCGCTGCTTGAGCTTCCGGAACTTTGCCGTCGCGCGGGCGGCGTCGACCGGCCGCGGCCACGCGAGGAAGAGCGGCTCGAAGCCTTCCGCGCGGAGCGAAAGGGCGGCGTCGGACACGTCCACCTCAATGTTGTCCATCGACGAGACACCCGGGACGTCCACGGTGAGCACCACCCCGCCCGAGCCGTCCTCCTCGAGAGCGTGCCTGGGCGCGCCGCGGCCCGAAGCAGCTCCTCCTCCGCCTGCACCACCTCTCGCCCTCTCCCCGCTCGGCTCCGGCGCCGCCCCCTCGCGCTCACGCACCAGCCGTGGCGTATTGATGTGCGCCTCGACCGCGCTCCGTTGCGCCTCGGGCGTGTGTCTGGTGTCAACGACGCCCACGCGGCTGCGCAGACCCTTCGGCATCCATCCCAGCGGGTCGCCCGCGCCCTCGGGGTGCATCCCCTCGCTGGAGCCGTCAGGGTAAAGAGCGCCGCCGGCACCGCTGAGGAAGCCTGGCTTCATCGTGGGGCCTCCACCAGGTCTGTGTCCGCTCGTCCTCTCCGCCTTGGCGCGCTCGGACCTCCAGGGCCCGGTCGGAGCCGCCTTGGGCACGGCCTGCTCCTCGCACTTGCTCATGTGCAACATCTGAAGCGTGCGCAGAGGAACTGGGGTCAATCGGTCCTTTCCGGTGCCTCCCCAGTAGTTAGCAGCACCGTACTGCAGTTCGAAATCGCGGCCGAGCGGGCCACAACCCAACTCGTCCTCCACATTCTGGATGGCCAACTCCACAAGTCTGCTCCGTATCAGCGGCCCAGGCGCCAACTGCATTGCCTGCTCTGTCGCGTCGATCGAGGAGAGAGCGAGGCGCAGAACATCGCAGTTGAAAACCACATCGGTAGCGAGCGCCTCGGAGTCGCGAGACAGTACCACAGATCGCGTTGGTCCGACCAGCAGAGGGACTCGCAAGTTGTCGATGCCAAGCCTTTCCATGTGCGACACATCGACCTGCCAATCGTTGGCGGCGAGAGGGCGATCTACGGCCGGGTGGGACGTGACGTTGATGTAGTGAGGCAGACTGTTCGGTGGTTGGACCCTGACGGAGAAGCCGGGACGGGGCGCGACGCTTTCCATGTGTGCATATGTATCTCGCGAGGGCCCGCGCGGGAAACGGCGTGAGATTGAGCGAAGCTGGCAGGCGTTCTCGTGCGTTTCACCGTTTCTGCGTTGCCGACGTTGGTCGTTGCGCGAGGTTCTGCAGATTCAGTAGTCAGATTATGAAAAGCGGCGGATTGCACTTTTTCCACGCATGCCGCGCGGAGCCCCGCCCGCCGCCGCTCTCAACACAGTTAATAAGAATAAGAATATATAATCTGGAACTCAGCTCTCATGTGGACTCCATGTGTCATGACTCATGTGACAGACTTGCCTTAGACTTGCGTGTCTGACCCCGAACGTGCCACACGGCCACCCCTTTCGGCGTTTGTGAGGAGTGTGCAGTGTCGAGAGAGAGTTGTGTGTCGATGAACGCTAATAAATAAGTAAAAACGGACGACCCCAGAACTGAACTGCGAGCCAACCGTCCGTGAGATCTGAGTACTGAGATCTTGTGGCCGAGGCCGCCGGGCCCGCAGGCCGCGGGCCCTGCGGCTGCGCTTACCACTCGTACCTCGTTGCTCGTACGCAGAGTAAATAAATAAATAAAAACGGTCAAACTCTGTCTCTGAGACGAGGGCTCGGCGAGGGACTCACGGCGGGATCGCACACGGCAGGGGTGACGGGGCCGCTGTGGAGCGATGTGGTCAGGGGAACGACGAGACACAAATGGGACAAGCGTCAGCGGATCAAGGATCAGCACGGCGAGCGTGAGATACAATTCGCCGACGTGGATGATCACAACGTGGTGACAAAGACCGTCATGGGAGCGCGGGTGCGGCAGCAGGCGGGGGTGCCACACGGAGCGCACCACGAGAGGATCATGCGGGGAGAGGCGGGGAGAGAGACCCCGGGCGCCGCCACGAGGAGCGAACTCAGGGGCTGCCTCGTCTGTAAGGCCGCGAGGGACGCGGCGAGGAGGGCGGCACTAAAGCGAGACCCGCTGTGTCCGATCGTGCGGAAAGCCGCGCAGCAATGGACCGAGGAAGATGAGAACCCGCCTAGGGCGACAATGGCGCACTTGCTTAGCGGCGCCTGCCTGGGGAATAGGGAGCAGGCCAGATGGTTCCTCAGAGTAGCGCGAGCGCAGACGGGGACGGCGATAAGCAAAGTAGCCCAGGCGGCACCCGACTCCAAGGATACGCTGAAGACGCTGAGGAAAGCGCATGTCGCTGCGCTGAAGGGCTCACGCTATAGGGTGCTGGATGAGGACGGGTACGATGCACTAGCCCCAGCCGTCGGGGGGGTGTTGCCGGCGCTGGTAGATGATCTCTCGGAGAAGAGCCGGAGGGACCTTGGCGCCGGGGTCACGAGGAACTTGCAAGTCGTGGCCGAGGCGGCGACGGGAGCGGTGCAGAGGTGGACCCAGCTCAATGATGAGGCTACGGCGCGCATAATGAAGAGAGAGGAACACATCGAGTGGCTGAGGAAGCTCTTCACTGGGTGGAAGGAGGCTCGGCCGGCCTTGAGGGAGTCGCGGAGGGGGAGGGATAACGGAGGTAACGCGCAGACAGGCCAGCAGCCAGTGGGACGAACGAGGACCGCGACGGTGGCTCAAGCGGGAGGGAGCGGAGACAGTGGGCAGCAAGCGAAGTGGGTGAGACTGATGATGCTCCTCCGACTTAGGGAGCGGTTCAGCTGCTGGGCGGGCTTCAGGCTGGTGCTCACGCGAAAAGGAATCGACGCGATGTACAAAGCATACAAGAAGAGGAGAAAGAAGAGGAGGGACATCAGTGGTGACGAAACAGAAGCTAGCGCAGACGAGGGCAGGGCAGACCCGGGGACGGCGGAGTCGGAGCAGACGGCATCGGCCGCCGAGGAAACGTTGGGAAGAGGCACGAGGAGGGCGGCGACCTCGACCGACTATGGAGGACCCGTCACCAGACGACGCAGGGCAGACGACGGGGAGGCGGAGCAGACGCGCAGGGCGAGACGAGGGAGGGAGCAGGACTTTGCGGAGATCAGCAGGAGGATGTACGACGAGATTAGGAGCAGCAGGGACCCGAGGGACCATGTGGAAGACGGCTAGTGCTAGTCCCCCATCGGGAGGACGACCCCGGCTAGTCGCCGACCACACCCACAAAGAACCCTGCACAAAGACCGCAGGGCGGGGACCTGTTCCTTTTTACCCATCTCCTAGTAGAGGTGCCCGTTTTATTTATTTATTTATTCTCTGAGACGAGATGGGGGATTTAGGGACATGTGTCCCCGCCCTGCACGATCTTGGTGTGAGGGATCTTCAATCTCCGTCCCCTCACCCCTGGTCACTACCCGACACTACAAGAGCGGCGCGAGTTGGGGCTGCGGCTACGGCTGCGGCTGCGGGAGGGGCTATGGTCGCGGGAGAGCCGCTGCGCCGCGTGGGCGCGCCTACACCGCGCTTGCTCCGCTCGCCACCTCTCGCAAAGGTCCAAAGTCATAGCCATCACCTCCTCCGGCAAGTCCTTTTCGCCTATCTCGCCGTCCCTCCATGCCTGGTAGAGCTCGTCGTCATAGCCATATTGCATCACAGCCTGCTGCACTGCGTCGTGCACAAACCCCTGCCACCCTATCCCGCGCCTCACCGCGTCGGAAAATTCGTACGCAGAGTCAGAGAGATTTCAGGATTTTTTTCGCCAAGAGCGGCCGGCGCTACTGACGTACTAGGCTGCCAGCGCCAGAGTTGCTCACACCGCGAGAACACTAGCTCCGCAATGATATCCTCAACCCCGGTGCACGGGCCGCAATAGCGAGACGCCCCCCTCCTGCCGGTCGGGTCCGCTTAGCGGCTAGCGACCGGGAGCATGCACGACGAGCGCGAGGCGCGAGGCCTCCTCCCGGCTAAAAGTCGACGGCGGTGATGAGCGAGGTGAGCTCGTCGGTGGACAGGAACATGCAGTCGTCCGAGATCCCCGCACCGGGGCCGGCGCTCGTGGCGAACGCGGGCACCTGCGACGGGACGGGGTTGGCGAACGCCGGCGCCTCCGGCGGGTCCGACAGCAGCCGCGCGTCCACAAAGTCTGCGTCGAGGACTTGGCCGAATGGCGCGTCGGACAGCTTTGGTGCCTTTGTGCGCCGCGTGCCCGCCTCGGGCATCGGCGCCGGGCGGGCGGCGGAGGGGGAGGCGAAGGGGGCGACCACCTCGGCGGGCGGGGCGAGGGCAGCCGCCTTGCCGCCGCCCGCAGCCCTGTCCTCGCCCGACTTGATCCGTCGGCGGCGCGGCAGCCGGGCGAGCGTCACGCACGTCTTGCCCAGCCGGATGCATCGGACGCACGGGTCGCCCTCGCACGCCGCCTTGGCCCTGTGGCACTCGACGCACGCCTTCTTCTTCATGGCGGAGCGCGGCCCCGAGGCCGAGGCGGCGGCGATGCCGAGCTTTTTCGAGCGCGGGCTCAAGTCGGCCGGGTCATTCCGCACCACGGGCGGAAGCTGCACAGAGACGCCGACGCCCAGGGCAGCCGCGTCTAAGGGCGACAGCTTGGCGGGGACGAGGGCGTCCTTGCCGGAAGGCGCCGCGCCGCCGGCCTTGAGCGAGCGCAAAATCTGGCCGGTTGGCCGGTCGAATTCGGCCTCGGCCGGCGCGGTCGCGGAGTCCTCGTCCGACTCCGAGGGGGGCCGGGGCGGCGCAGCGCCCTTGTCGGAGCCCGCCGGGATGGTCGGAGCGGAGCATCGCTTCAGCAGCGGCTTGCCGAAGAGGGGCTGGCCCTTGCGGGCGTCGGTGACCCCCTCGGCCTCGTCGGACGCGGACGATGACGCGCCGCCGGCCAGGCTGCCGCCGCCCTCGTCTCCGCCGTGATCGCGCGCGCAGTGCGCGTCGACGAACTTGGTCAGTATCGGGTCGATGTGGTAGTTTGAGGGGTCGAGGTCGGTGTCCTTTTTGCAGAGCGGGCAGTGGTGGTCGTAGAGGCAGGCGCGCGAGAGGCAGCCGTAGCAGAAGCGGTGCGCGCACGAGAGCACGACGGGCATGTTGAGCACGTCCATGCAGATGCCGCACGTGTACTCGGCGGAGAGGTCGAGCGCCGCCGAGCCGACGGCGGAGGCGACAATCTCAGAGGCGATGCACTGGGCGTGCGTGAAGGAGGAGGCGAGGAGGCGGGACTGGTAGAAGGGGAGCGAGCCGACAAACTTCATCACGGACTCGCGCAGGGAGATGGAGGAGTGCTTGTCGTGCTTCTTGACAATCTGCAGCGGTGGGCGGGCAGGGGGGGGGGGGGGTTGTCACGACCGGTTCCGCGGGGCGGACGGGCGGGCGGGGGACAAGCGGGGCGGCGCCTTGGCGGCGGCGAGGTAGTTGAGGACCGAGTACTTGCGCAGGTGGTCAATGTCTTCGCACAGCCGCACAAACTCTCCGAGCGCGTCGACCTTGTCCTTGGCCGCGTGAACGCCAGCCTCGAAGAGAGGCACGAGCGAGGGGAGCGAGACCGAGTCGTGCGCCTCGATGTGGGAGAGGACCCACTGGCGCGGCGAGTGCAGCAGCGCCGTGAGCGCCTCCAGCCGCGTGGATAGCTCCTGCTCCTTGCTCAGGTAAAAGTTGTTGACCTGGTGCACCGCGGACAGCAGCTGCGTGAGGAAGATCCCCTCGATCGCAGCATTCTCCTCGCAGTTGGGCTCGAGCTGCGAGATAGTCTGCTTGAGCAGCTCGTACGGTACGTACTTGCTCACCCAGGGCGGGTGGCTGCCGCTGCGGAGCTTGACGCCGAAGAGCATGGCCTGCTGGGAAAGGGGGGGGGGGGGTTAGCAGATGACAAAAAATCAGCGCGCGCTTGGGTGCGTCGGCAGTTGCTCTGCCCGCGCTGGGAGGAATGCCGCCGCCACCGCGCACAGGGATGCGACACACACGGCGGGCACGCGCGTTCCCCCGTCGGGTCCGCGCGCGCGCACGCGAGCCTCCACCTCCTCCACCTCCCTTGCTTCTGGCGCGCTGCGGGCTGCAACTGCGCGCGCTCTGCGCGCGCTGCGGGATTCCCGCCGCCGCCACCGCGCAGGGCGCACAGAGGCCGTGGCACCGAGGGCGGAGGCTGCCGACCGGGCCCCTGACGCGCGCCCGACCAAACACAGCCCAGTCCGCGCAGCCGCAAAAACGCGTCGCCGCCGCCGCGCGCGAGCACAATCCTCGCGCCACGCCGCGCGCGCGCAACGCTTCTCCCCGGCGCGGTGGGTGTGCGCGCGTAGATGCGGGCAGGTGCGGCGCCCACGTGGGGACCCGCGAGGGGCGTGTGTGCACCTTGTGTTTGGTGTGTGGACCCGAAGCAGCCAGATCGGGAAACGGGTTTTTTTCGCATTTCCCAGCCGTTTTCGCGCCAACACTTCGCGTCCTGGTTGTTCTTCACCTTGAGCACTTGAGCACTTGATAGGGTCGATTCCGCATGGTACGGGACCCCTCCGCAACCTACACCCATGCGCCGGTTTGTTTTCGCGTTTCTCGGCTTTTCGCGCCAAAACTAACACCGTTGGAATGACATTGTCCGAGCCTGGCTGTTCTTCACCTTCCTAACTATGTATGTTGGTAGTGGCGCGATTGTGCGTCAGGCGAAAGGCGAGCGCCGGCGGAAGGTGGCACAAAGAGCGTGTCAGCCAAGGGAGGCGATTGCGCGTCAGGCAAAGTTGTTGATGGCCGACGACGTCGCCTTCGCTTCGGCTTGCGATGCCGAATCCGCTCCTGTTCGTCGGCAAGGGCGCGGCGCTGACGGCGGCGGCCCGAGCGGCTGACAAGGCGAACGAAGGCGGCGGAGCATTCCAGCGGCTGGGCGAGGGCCGCGGCGCGGCAATCCGGCTCGCGTGGCCGGCGGAGGCGCTGCACACCGTGCCGCACGAGAGGCGGGCGGCGGCGGGCGACGCGGACGACCCGTTCGCGCACGGCCGTCCGATCACCAAGAGGGCGAGGCGCGCGGCGGGCGAGCTGCGCGCCGTGCAGCACCAGGCACGTGCGGAGGCGCCCAGAGAGGCGGAGCTGGCGGCGGCAGAGGAGCGGACGGCGGAGCAGGCGGCGCTGCTGGCGCCGCTCGCGGCGACGGACACCACGGCGCGCCTGGCGAAGCGGAGGCGGAGCGCCCTCGTGGCGGCGGTGCTGCATCAACCCATTGCGGAGCCGGCGGGCCGGGCGGCTCAGATGCTCGCGCCGCTCGGCGAGCACTTGAAGAGGCAGTGCGACGAGGTGGCGAAGCGGTGGGACGACTTCCAGACGGAGATGGAGCGGCTTGACGAAGACGGCGGCGATGCGGACATGCGCTCCAACTTTGCGAACGGGATGCGGGACGGGTATCCGTGCCAGCAGCTCACCCTCGTGTTTCTGCAGTACTTGCTGACGAGCCGCATCCGCACGCGTCGCGGCGGCAGGGGTGTGAGCTCGTCGGGCGGGGGGCGAAGACGGTGGGGGTGCAGTTCAACATCATGCGGAGCCACGTGTGGCCGATCCGCGCTCACCTTCTCCGAGCTGCCGGCGGACGCGCCGGAGCGCGACGAGGTGGAGAAGCGCGACGAGGTGGTCAGGGCGCGGCGCGAGGAGGCTGCTGCGGCGCAGAAGGCGCTGGAGGCGGTGCGTGCGACGGCGCCTCCGCTGGAGGCGGAGGCGGACGGGGCGGACGGGGATCACGAGGAGGCCTAACTGTGAGTGTGTGTGAGTGTGTGTGTCTCACACACTCACTCACACTCACACTCTGTGTCTTGTGAGCTTCTGTGTCGCTCGAGCCATGCATGCATGTCCGGCAGCCCCTAGCTAGGGCAGCCCTACCTAGCTAGCGCAGAGGAGCCAGGTGTGTGGTACTAGTAGTGCAATAAGATGAGAAATATGACGACAGGGGTGAAAAAAGAAGAAATACGAAAAATGAAGTGCCGAAAGTCGGCGTGTAATCCCGCATGAATTCTAAGTCCCGAACGAGAGTCGCCGCCGCTCAAGGGAGTCAGACGGAAAACATAAGGTGAGACGCCAAATATGGCTGAATCGGACTACGAGTCCACGTTCGAGGCGAGACGCCAGACGGCTGAATCGGGCTACGAGTCCACGTTCGAGGCGCCGGCGGTGACTGGCCGCAAGCGAAAGGTGTCGGCCGACCGCGTGGGCTGGGACGCCGCTTTTTCTCCTCCGACGACTCCTCCTCCGACCAAGACTCATGCGTCCACATGAAGGTGGCTCTATTCCGCCTGTGCCGGTGCCGGCCGGCAGTGCGCACACGTCCACGTGTCGCAGCGGAGCTAGTAAGAGGCAAAAAATAGGTGAAATTTATGAGGAGCATCTTTAGTTTTCTCTCCCGCTTGAGAGCGCTTGCGCTGCGCGCTGCAAGTCCACATAGAGATGAGATGCGCCAGTGTCGGCTCAGTCTCTCAGTCAGGCGTCAGGGGGAGCCGGAGCCGGAGCCGGAGGCGACCATATCGGCTACGGGTTCCGACTCCGGCTTCGGCTGGTAGTCGACAAGCTGCCGAGCCCAAATCACTGTCAGTGCCAGATTTCTTGTTGGCTTGCCTTCTAAAAATCTCTCTCTCAGGATCGAGGTGCACGCTGCTGTGGAGCAGTGTCGTCCCCCCTCCTCCATCATCTCACTGTGAGACGTCGGCGGTGATGGCGGTGTGACCGACCGAGCTAAAGAGAAATTCGGGATAGTCAGACCACGTTTTTTTTTCGTTTGGCTTTTCGCGCCAACAGTTCACCCAACACTGACCTTGTCGAGTGTTGCGCGCCCGGCAGCAGCCTCACTGTCACTCGCCGCGGCACGCCCGCCGCCACTGCCACTGGTGCCACGGCGCGCACAAACAAGCCCCAAAAACCGGCACATGCGGACATGCGGACATGCAGAGAGAGAGAGAGAGAGAGAGAGAGAGAGAGAGAGAGAGAGAGAGAGAGAGAGAGATCTCACACACACAACACACCAACAACTCTAACACTCACACACGTCATTTGGGGCCTGGAGCCCCTGCACAATGATGTTTATGGCGGTTTAATTGTTGCGGGGGGGGGGAGCTTTGCTCCGTCGAATTCAATTTTGGGGGGTTTACGGTTTTGGGGATCCTGCCGACGCGCTACAGTTGTAGCCCCACTGCACATAAGATGGACACCTCACCGGGAGGGCCCTCGCAGCAGCCGGGGCCGACGCCTGCAGCCTTAGTCTTGGCCCGATCCGGCGGTATGCCACGGGTAGGCGCGTTGAGGCTTGCCGCCTCCTCTGCGCCAACGCGGCCTGTGCCGCAGTTTGCGATTGCCGCCAGACAAGAGGAGGAGCAGAGCCGTTTGGCGATAGGGCCAGGCAATCGCATTCGCCCCGTGGGCGTTGCGGACTCGAGCATTTTCGGTCATCCGTCAAAATATCTGAAGATCTGACCGGGGGATTCTCCCCAAACCTTGCTCAGCTGATCCAGCACGGGTCGTAGGCCAGGCCTGGGCAAAGAAACCAGTACCTCATCAGGCTTCCCTGAGCGTCACAGCTCGGTGATCGCGCCGGCCGGACACCACTGTAACGTCCGTTCCGGGCATTTGAACGCGACCTTCGGGGGCAAAGACATTGGCTCTATGGCTCAGACTGGACTCCTCTTGGTCCCTTCTGATGCCCTAGGCCACACCTGGGCCTTACCTGGGGTTCTAGGGGCCGGGCAGGGTTTGCCCCCCGAAAGTGGCCCGGGGAACCTTAAGAAAATCGGCCTCGCCGGCATCCCCGTCGCTGGGTTCCGCGCCGTTTTCTCCAATACTGCCGTTATTAGGCACAACCCGCCTCTGAAGACACATCTGTAAGTCTGGTGCACTGGCAGGAGCCATACTCGCATAGGGGGCGCGTGCTAGCTGACTGTAGCCAGTTACGACTTACTCTACACACCGGGAGCCTCCCGGACCATCGACCTCGGGAGCTCTCCCGCACCGTTTAAGCGTTTAAGACCGTTTAAGGAATCGGCGGCCCAGCAGCTCTTAAAACCTGCCATGGCAGGTTTTAAGCCGTTTAAGCCGCAGGCGCCCCAGGGCCCACCCTTTTAAGCCTAGGGGTACCCTAAGGGGTACGGCTCTAAGGGCAGTTGGTCCGGGCACCCGGGGCGACACTTTTTCCCGTAAATTCTAAATATTAATTGTGGACCTAGAGGAGAGGTCTTCGTGGACCCCACTTATCTCTCTCTCATCACTGCAGTCTGCCACAAAGACAAGTAAAATCGGGCACTTCAAACCGCGCAGAGGCGCGCGCGCACACACCCCCCGCGTGTCTGCATCACAGCACGAACGGGCGACGAGTGGTGGCGCGAGCCCAAGACACGGCGACGGCATTCGAACATCGGCACGTGGGAACGATACACAGCCGCTCGACGGGCCCGGACGCCTCCATCGGGGGGGCAAGCAGACCGCCCATTGCAGGGGGCCGTCTGGCACAACGAGCACAGCGCGGCTCGCACTGCTCACCACCCCTATGCATCCACGCACAGCCCGCTCCTCTCCTGCTGCCCGCAGCCGCAACCAACCGGCACGCCGGCCGCGGCAGGGCGTCGGAATTAGCGTCGCACACCTCACGAGGGCGGCTGCGTTTGCCGTGAGCCGGCGAGGCCCGCCGCCGCCCCCGCGGCCACCTCGTGCGCCACAGCAGCAACCTCGTCGGCAGCGCCCTTGGGGCAGAGCGAGGGCGCCTCGAGCTGCTCGTGCAGGCAGTACTGCCGGCCCGCCTGCGGCGCAGCGGGGCGCGAAGCGTGGGCCCCCGCCCTCTTCTTCCCCACCTCCCACTCTCTCCTCCAGCCCCCACTAACTCCAACCCCGCCCGCCCGCCCGGCGCGCCTCTCGCAAACGAGCCCGCGCAGCCTCCGGCGCGGCGACCTCCTCGTCCTCGGTCGCGGCGTGCCGGTTCGACTGCTGGTGCAGTAGCAAGCAGCCGAAGAAGAGCGGCAAATAGCCGAGCGACGCGAAGAAGAGCCGCCGTGCGTACTGCGCCTGCTGCACGCGCGCATTCGGCGGCGCGAGGACGAACCGGGCGGCGGCGGCGAGCATGACGCCGTTGAAGGCGAGCGACTCGACAGCGAACATGCAGCCGGTGAGGCCGGAGGCCCACACCGCGAAGGGGAGCGCCGTCAGGTAGCAGGAGTACTCGAGGCAGACCTACAGGGGAGGGCCCGGAAGGCTCACCGACGGCCCCTCCTCGGAGAAGGCGGCGAGAGCGGCCGCTGCGCACCGCCGCCGTCCGCTGGCCGGTCGGGTCTCTTCTCGGAAGCATCTCGTACCCGCCCGCGGCGTAGTCGGCGCGGTACCTACAGGAGGGCTCCGAGAAGCCTCGGGGGGCGCCATCCGTCGCGCCTGGCGGCGGCGGCGGCGGCGGCGGCGCATCCACGCGAGGGCGAGGAAGTGCGGGATCTGCCACAGGAAGAGCGCGCCTGGGGAAGGCGCCGAGGGGTGAGCCCGAGCCCGGTTCGGTTCTCGCCGCGGAGCCGCGCGGAGGGAGGAAGAGGTGGGGGCGGCGGGGGCGGCGGAGGTGGAGGTGGTGGCAGAGGGGAGGGGAGGGTTGGGGGGAGGCGCGGGGGGGCGGTGGAAGTGGCGAGGCTTGCTGTCAGCGAGGGTGGCGGCGGCGGAGAGAAGGGGAGGGCGGCGAGTGTGTGTGGGGGGGGAGGGAGGGGAGGGCGGAGGGAGGGGAGGGCGGAGGGAGGGAGCGGGGAGGGAGGGGAGGGGCGGAGGGAGGGAGCGGGGAGGAGGTCTGTCTGCACCCGACAGCAGCGCCGCCTCAGGACTGAGCAGCTCCCCCCCCGCCGCCGTCCATCCCATGAGGGGCGGCACGGCGCCCACGACGGCGCCGACCCATGTGTTGTAGTGCGTCACCGGCTTGAGCGGCGTGTACACGCCCGCGTATAGCCCGATCGTCGCCGCGCCGAGAGCCGCCGTCGTCGGGTTGGTCAGCGCGAGCAGAGTCCCGACACCGGCGCCTCCCGTGGTGGTGGCGAAGGCGAGCGCGTGCGCGGGCGAGATGCGGCCGGAGGGGAGCGGCCGCTTCGCGGTGCGCGCCATACGCGCGTCTCGCGGGATCTCGATGACCTGGTTCAGCGTGTTTGCCGACGCGGCGCACAGAAAGGTCCCGCTCAGCGTCGCGCCGAGCAGCAGCGGGTCGAGCGGCAGCTGGGCGAGGAGGTGGCCCGCGCCCGTCGTCATCACGACGAGCCCACTCAACTTCGCCTTGGACAGCTCCAGGTAGATGGAGGGGAGCCCGAGCAGCCCTGGCGCGGCGGGCGCCAGCGCGGACTCCGCTCCTGCGGCGGCGGTGGGCTGGGACGGCGGCAGCGGCGGCAGCGGCGAGGGGAGGCCGCTCGTCGAGAGCCTCCGAGCGCACAGCAGCCGCGCGGGCCGCGCGCCGCCCAGGCGGCAGCCGAGGCGCATCGCCAGCGAGTCGGCCCGCGAACACAGATCGCCGAGAATGCAAGAAAAACGGCGTTTCGGCACCCAAATCCCCCGCAGCGGGATGCATTGACGCCTCTCTACCGGCGTCGACTTCCCGCTGGCCGGCCAAGAGGCCAGCTTCGGCCGACAGAGAGAGCCCTCTCCCGCCCACTGCACGAGCTCACCGGGGGAAGGCCCGCCCGTCGCAGTGGCAGCCGGACCACCGGGATCTGCGACAAGGAGGGCCACGCCTCCCCGAGCTTGAGGAGGAGCCGGCGGAGGGGGGGGCGAGCCGAGAACGATAGAGAGGCCGCGGATGCGGGCGCGACTCGTCGACCAGGGAGAGCCGGCCCGACCTCCCTGGGCGGGGAGGCGACGCGACCCTATGCCACCGCCCTCGCCCGGGGAAACCTCGGCCGGGCCGTCGACACTCTCGGAACCGGTGGAGCCGGGAGAAGCCGGCGAAGACGAAAGGCGGCAGCGGAGAAAGCGACACCAACAACGAGAGAAACGACCACACCGGCCGTCGTATGACGCTCGGCAAGCGAACAAGAGAGCGAATCGGGGAGAACCGGAGCCCCGGGAGGATGGAAAGTGGAGCTCCGGGACCGAGGACTAAGCAAGTGTCTGTGTTTGGGCGTGGTGTACCGTGTAATGTCCACTAGCTCCGAGTAGAGGGGGCGTCCTGCAGTTAAGGGGAAACCCGGTACGCGGGTCCAACCCTCGGAGACCCGTGTTTATTTTACGGCCCTTTCCCTGCGAACGCGCACCCCCAGGGCTAGGGCTCTCTTGCCCGCAACCCGATGCCAATCATCCGGCCCGCTGGGTGCGCTTCTTAGCTCCCTGGCCCTGGATGTGCGGTTAATGACTGCACTCCAAGTGCTCCAAGTGCCCACGGCCACGCCGCTGCTCGACTCCCCCATCGTTTGAGGTCACGAGCTCCGGGCCACCGGACGAGCACCTCGCGGGCATCCGATGATGAGCGAGCTGACTCACGCCTCCCCGGGACCAGGCGGACAGGTCCAGGTTCTCAGATGCCACAAATGCTTGGAGAGGTGCTGCAGCGCTGGCCGCAGCCGTCGCCGTCGCCGCAGGAGGCTCGCGCGCAGTCGGCCGTCGGAAAGTGTCGGGAAAAGAATTTACCTGTGGCTCGCTCAGCATGCTTGCTTTCGTGTCGCTTGCGCTTTTTGCCCGCTGCAGCCCACTTGTTGCGGGCTTGCCGGTATGCTTGCTGTTGACCGTCTCCGAGGTGAGCGAAGTCCTTCCTCACGGCAAGGAGCCGGACGGAGGGCCATCGTTTGCCGCAGGTCTGGCCGCCGTCGAGGGCGCCACCACCGCTGCCGCCGCGCGTGAGCCTGTTGTCGCTGCGGCCTGGGCCGTCTGGAACGACCAACAGTCGTGCGAAGCGCGCGGACATACCGAGACGGAGATGCAGCGAGGTTCCCCCCCATCAATCATGCAGGTTTCCGCAGGCGAAAGGACAAGACGAAATTTTAAGAATTTTAGACCGACACTAGGCACTGTCGCTGTCCCTTTTGCCAGGAGAGAGCGCAACCAGTCAGTGGGAGGCCCCCGCGCCTGGTGTCCAGTCCGAGCCTGACTGTTCTTCGCCTTCCTACCTACACCTAACCTAACCGCGCCTGCAGCTCCCGTTCCCCTGTGTCCCTGATCGTCCTTAGGATAGATCGATCCTTGCTCTGCAAGGTGGGGACCTCGACCTGTCCTTCTCCCCCTCGTTTGTGTGACCTTTTATCGTTCGTCCTTTCTGATTCGCTGTGTGTGGAGTGTGGTTAGACTTAGAGGATAGAGCCGTATATAGAAAAAAGAAATTGCGTCTTGAAGAGGAGCGCGCGGGAACAGTAGGCGAGACTATAGGCGCGAGACAGTACGGGGCGCCACGCTGCGCAAACTGCAGCGCTCCTCTTTACACCGGAAGTGCGGCGCGGCACGGGGCCCGCCGCCTACGTGGCCCGCCGCATGACGACGATGCCTGCGGCCTTCATCGCCGGCAGGCACTTTGCCGTGCAGACCTGCTGGTCCGCGCCGAGGAGGAGGACGCACTCGACCCAGTCCGTGGCCTGCCGCTCCACGACGTGGCCCCACCACGCCTCGAGCCGCATGCCGTGCTTCGCGTGCTCGTACTTGGCGCCGAGCGCGCGCCCGTCCTGCATGTAGATCGCGTCGGGCAGCTCCGCGTCGTCGCCGTCGTCCCCGCAGAGGATCACCTCGTCGTCCGTCGAGCCGGCGGCGGTCGTGTCGCTGGCGGCGGCGGCCTTCCACCGCAGAGCAGGCTCCTGGTCCAGCAGCTTGTGGCCGCTCACCTCGAGCAGCGAGTCGTGCCTCGCCCCGCCAGGGAGCCCGAGGCCGGGGAAACGGTCGAGGCGCTCCTCGATCACAAATGCGCTGCGAGGGGCTCCGTACTTGCCGTCCAGCGCGTCGCTCATCACGCCGACGAGGTGCGCGTGCTCGGGGTGGGAACACCAGCCGGGAGCGTCGCTCGCGTGAACCGCTGCCGCCGCCGCGGCAGTGTTCGTAGCCGCCTTTTGCTTCTTCTTCTTGGGGCGCGCTTCGCGCGCCTCGCGGCAGCCCCCTTTGAGCACACCCATGTGCTGGCCCTTGCGGAGCATTGCGTACATGCGGCTGCGCTGCTCCTCGTCGGTGCGAATGCCGTGCGGGCCAAAGGCCTTGCCCGACTCGATCGCTTGGAGCTTGCACAACAGGAAGGCCGGAAGGATTTCGCCCTGCTCGTTCCCGACCACCCAGCGATGCTCCACCGGCACGCCCTTCGTCTTCTTGGAGCCGACGAGGTACGAGTCGGAAGGCACGTGCTTCTCGCTGAAGCCGCCCTTCTTCATCTCGGTGTTGAAGACGAGCGAAGCCGTCCACGGGAAGCGCTCGTGCAGCTCGTTCTCGTCAAGCATGAGAATCTCCTGGTGCGCGTCGGAGCGGTGACCGAAGGGCTCCTCCCACCAGCGCGAGGGCATTCTCGAGCAGGGTCTGGGCCTGAGGGCGTTGTTGCGCGAGCAGGCTGATTGTGCGGTATTGGGCCGTGTGTTTTGTGTGAACCACCACCACAGGTACAGGTTGGGACCCCGTGTTGCGTGACTCTGTGCGATTTCGGGCCCGGGGTTGTGCGTTTACGTGAACAGGTTGGAGCAGCAGCTCCTGCGCACGGCGCCGCAGGCGCCTGTTGATAGGTCCAGGTGACAGCCCTGGATGGGCAATGCATACGCCTAGTTGGGCCTCAGATCGCCCGACCGACCGCGTCCCGGTGCTCTGTGGTCGGATTTGTGACGCCGCCGCACCGCGCCGCGGCCGGGGGCCCTCCGGAGGCCGAGGATGGCCGTGACGGACCGGGACGAGCTCTGGGAGGTAAAGTGTCAGTGTATATATTGTAGAGACCAACCATGCCCACAATATCTCTCAGTCTAGCTAAGCCTGGGAAGGCGATGCCGGGGCCGTACAGCAGCTTGATGGTGCTTCGCCGGCGTGCGTCCCGGAGCGGTGCCGGACGGGCGGTCCGTTGGACAAAATCGTGGGACAACGCCGACGGCTCTGATTCGACTTTTTACTTCAAACAAAGACAGTCGCATCGCACTGCGGCGCGTGCGACTGTCAGGAGCGGATCCGTCAGTTAGTCGTGTTCACGCCGGGATCGTGTCCCCCACAACCTGGGCAGACTTTAGGCCACAACAGTATGAAAATGGAGCTCGGCTGTTGCGCAGCTATGAACATCCTTCCATCCCTCCCTTGGGTGTCTGTTTTCTTTCTTTCTGAATAGGAGCGAGTTCGCGCTGCGCTAGGCTCAGACGGCGAGTTCGCGCTGCGCTAGGCTCAGTACGGCGAGTTCGCGCTCTGCACCGCTGCGGCTGGCAGGCTCTCTTGCGGAGAATTTATCTCTCGGCTGCGCCCAGCATTGGCACAAGGTACCTCTTAGGGGGTATGAAAAATCTTCTTGGCCGATACGAGTGTGTGACTTACTCACACGGCCGATAACGAACGATTGGGGTGTGGGGGCCCCAACTCGTGGTAGGCCACTAGTTTATCGTAGGGTACTCACGGATACCTCTCCTGAGTCCCTCTCGAGCTCCACCTCTGGTCTGAGGTGCGATCCCTTACGGCGCCGCGGCCGGCTGCAGGACGTTTGAGGTTACCTCCGGACCTGCAGTTCGTCCAAGCTGTTTGAGTCCCAACCCTCCGCCTTTAGTGGCAAGACCCCAGGGGATGTCAGGTACTGCGTAGCTCTTCCGTTGTGGAGGCACGCGACTCCAGACTGACCCTTTTATTACGCGCCAATGTATCACACCTCACGGTGCAGATGCTTGGGTCATGTGGAGAAGCCGAGATAAACTAGTGTATCTAGATACTCGACTTCTCTTCCTGTGTTAGATCTAATGCCAGCTCGAATGAAGTCAAAGTCGCGCGGTAGCAGTCAGACATGCCCCGGGGCAACACCGGGGTCCCAACGAATGCGAAGTTCTGTTCACAGCTCCTACCCAGATAGGGGTTCTGTTGACCACGGTTAGACCTACGCAATAGGTAGGTAGGTCCGGTTTTGACCGCCCCAGAGGGCCCCGCATAGTTAGGTAGCCCCTATTTTTGTCTTTTTTCGCTTCGCTGCGCGCGGCCTGGGGATAGGTAGATAAGTAGGGCGTTTTGGTGCGAGTCAGGGTCAACAGACCCCCTATCTGGGTAGGAGCCGGAACCCAGGGAAGCGTCAAGAGAATCTGAAAAATACAAGCCTCTACTACAGCACACTGGCACGACAAGGGCGCAGCGTCAAGAGAAGAATCTGAAAAAAAAGCCTCTCTCACAACACGCTGGCACGACAAGGGCGCGGACTGGCGCGGACTGGCACACACACCGGCAAGAGAAGAAATCGCCGAACCCTCTTCCTCTTGGAGACTCTCCTTCTCCCATCTTGGGAATCGTGAACCTTTGCTTTCTTTTTATGAAATCCCAGTGATGGTGGCGGCAGGCGATCGATTGAACTAAAAGTAAGACACCGCAGGTGTCTGTACTCGAGTACCGGTCGGTAGACAGAACAAAACCATCTCTAGACAGACAGGGTGGCCCGCCCCAACCAATCGCGCAATCGGCCCTATCAAGTGACTCGTTCGCATTCCAAACCGTCTCGAGTTTCCCTGACTGAGTCTGAGAGCTGGTCTGGGGCGCAAAATCTGAGGCGAAACCGAGGAAACCGGCAAAATGGGTATTTTCCAGGTATACCCGGGGTTTTCCAGGTAATTTGCCGATTTGGCTGATTTTGGGCCCAAACCAGCTGATTTCCACATCCCTGGTGTGGACGGTTTTTTTCGCGGTATCCGCGGCGGGATATGGCGGGATATGGCGGGATACCGCTTACCGGGAGATACCGGGAGATACCGGGAGATACCAGGAGATACGAGATACGGGCAGATACGGGCAGATACGGGCAGATACGGGCAGATACGGGGAGATGCGAGGAGATGCAAGGAGATACGGGGAGATACAGTCAGATATTGGAGAGATACATCAAGATACCGCAAACAAAAAAACCCGTCCAGACTAGGACTTTCCACGGAGTTTCCTCGGGAAACTAGAGAGGGAGAGGGTGCTTTAGAGAAACACGGAGAAACGAGACGGGGTGAGCGAGGAAACATCTGTGCAGCCCAAGAATGTCACCGACTTTCAGTAAAAGCGTGTCATAAGTACTCGACGCGTCGAGCGCTTGCAGCAGGGGCGATGTCTAGGTAGCTCGGAGAGCGCGGCAGATGGCGGAGACGGAGGAGGAGACCCCGGACAGGACCTTTCGAACCTATGGCTCCGAATCTGGGCGGCCGGCATCGCACCTCTCTGATGGTTCCGGGAGAGAGCCGACTCGGAGCGCGGCAAAGGTTGCTGCGATGCCTGGCTCCTGGTGGCTCGGCACCATGCCACGATTGCTCAAGGCCGCTGACCGCGGTGGACCTGCAGTAATCTTTGTGGATGAGTGCCTCCGCGGAGTCTCGCAGGCCTTCTTCTCAAACAACCCCGTCACCGGTGTGGTCGCACTATGCGCGTCCTTCCAACATAGCTGGGTTGCCGGCGTGTGCGCGACGGTCGGTGTATCGGCCGCCACGATCACCGCACACGCCCTGGTCGTGGACCCGGGCGCGCTGCGCAATGGACTGTATGGTATGTCCGGCTTCTTACTCGGGCAAGCTCTGGCCCTCTTCTCCACCTTTGAGTCCACTGTCGCGCCGCCTCCATCGCTCCTCGTCGCCCTCGCAGTCCTCGCCTCACTGTCCTCATTCCTCACCAATGCGGCAGGCAACTTCATCGTGCCAACGTTTGGCGTCGTGCCCCTCGCGCTTCCCTTTGTCGCTACGGCTTACGCATGGTTGCTTGCTTGCAGCGGCGGGTTGCTCGCCTACTTTCCAGTGAATGGGGCCGTCATTCAGCCGGCGCTTCCACCGCCCAACCCGAGAGACGGGGCGGCGGTGGAGGTGGTCGAGTACGACACCAAAGCGCTAGGGAGGGCACTCCTCGTGACGATAGGGAACACAGCGTTCAGCCCTTCCGAGTACTCTGGCGCCGGCTTTGTCGTTGCGGTACTTCTGTCGTCGCCAACGACGGCGGCGATGATGATCCTCGGCGCCTGCGTCGCGGTCGCGCTTCAGGTGGCCTCCGGCGTGTCTCCGAGCCTCGTCAGCACGGGTTTACTTGGCTTCAACACGGTCCTCACTTGCATGGCCCTCGGCGGCTTCTTCCTCGTCGTGCGAGGGTGGCGCGTGTGGCTCTCACTCCTCGTGGGCGCCCTCTACTCCTACCTCCTCTCGGCAGCGCTGTGGAACTTGCTCTCCCCGGTCGGTCTCCCCGCGCTCGGCACGCCCTTTACACTCACGGCGGGCAGCATTAGGATGGACCGCCGCACCACTAGAGAGGTACTCTGAGACTGTCCCCGCCCGTCGGCAGGTGTGGGCGATCCTATTCGCCGCGAGGGGCGTGCCAGGCATATCGACTGTGCCGTTGCATCTTCTCACGGTTCCGGAACAGCACCGGAACCTTAACCTGTGACGTCGGCCTCAGCCACGACCGCGCGCCATGGTGGTGTGTCGTTGTCGCGGCTAGCTGCAGACGATTGGTCGTCGACGCAGGACACGGGGAGCGGAGAGCCGGAGGTGCGGGGTGGAGCCGCGGGGGCGCCGGGCGCGGAGCCGAGGCGCGAGGGGCGCGGAGGCGCGGGGAGGCGGGCAGAGCGTGGCGGAGAAAGTTTCACTGTCTAAAAAATCGAGAACAATTTGGGTGCATATCCGTAGGTGTAACATCCCGTACAAAGTACTTCGCAGCTCCCGCCACACAGAGACAGATTCACCCGGAGGTCCCACTCTCAGTTCCCCGAACGTTGTCCCTCCCCCAAAAATTCCCGCCCGGTTGGTGTTTGCGAGGCGGTCTCCGGCGGCGCACGAGCGGAGGGCCCGCTTTTCCGTGTCGCCGCCATCATGAGCCTCGCGCAAGGAGTCGCTCGCGCGCGACGAGCGAAAGAGACTGTCGGGCTGCCCGTGCTGCCGCCGCTACAGCGCGGAGTCGGCGGCACGGGGAGCCCACGCGCCCGCAGCCCGGCCCCCGGAGAGGGCCGGCTGCGGGCTTAGCCTCAGCATCCCGACTTCTCGGCCGAGTCGCCCGACCGCTTGGTGGTGGCGAGGAGCGTGAACTCCTCGGCGACTGTCGGGTGGATGCCGACCGTGTCGTCGAAGTGCGCCTTGGTCGCGCCCGCCTTGATGGCCACGGCGAATCCCTGCGTCATCTCGCCCGCGTTGGGGCCGCAGACGTGCAGGCCGATGACCCTCTCGCCCTCGGGCTTGAGGCAGATGAGCTTGGCGTAGCAGACGTTGTCGCCGCGGTGCGGCAGGGTCCACTCGAGCGGCTTGAAGTACGAGTGGTACACCTCGATGTTGTCCTCGCCGTGCAGCTTGATCGCCTCCTCCTCGGGGAGCCCGACCGCGCCGTACTCGAGCGGCGTGTACACCGTCGTCGCCACCATCGAGTAGTCCATCAGCGCGCTCTTCCCGGCGTACAACCGGTCGGCGAGCAGCTTGCCCGCTTGGATCGCGACCGGAGTGAGCTCGGTGGTCGCTGAAGGCGGGTTGAGCGCCTCGCCGTCGATGATGTCGCCGATGGCGTAGATGTGCGGCACGTTCGTCTGCTCGTTGACCGTCGGCACCTTGCCGTTGGACGAGAGCTTGACGCCCGCCTGGCGAGAGTGACAAAGGGGGGGGGGGGGAGGGGTGCAGTCGGCGCAAGAGGAGGGGGGGGGGCGAGCAAAGTGTCTCGGCCGCGGCTCGGGCCTCGGCCGCTCGTCAATGAGGAGTGTGGGAGGCGGCTTGGAGGCGTCTCAAGGGTTCGGCTTCGGAGAGGGTCGCCTTGTCGATCCCGATCGCGCTCGTGCACACGTCCCGCCCGATCGCAAAGAGGACCGTGTCGTACTCGCCCGAGCCGACAGAGCCGTCGGCGAGCTTCCAGCTCACCTAGAGACGGCGAAGAACCTCTGGAAGGACTGAGAGTCATTGACTGATTGACAGTCGGCAGATTCTGCAGCCCACCTTCTTTGCACCCGAGGGCGTCGCCTCGACCGCCGTCGGCACAGCGCCCTCGATGAAGGCCACGCCGTGCTCCTGCATGTACGTCTTGCAGAGCCCGGCCATCTGCTGGTCGAAGCCGCGCAGCGGGATCGAGCGCATCATCACCGTCGTGTCGTACCTGCAGGACGTGTCGCGGACGCGTCATTCACGAGCCGCCGAGCGAGCCGCCCGCGTCACAAACCGGGCCGTGGCGCCGAGAGCCTCGGGCCGGGAGTCCGTCGCGGCGTCTGGTGGTCTGGCGGAGGGGGTGAGGGGTGGTGGCGCGCGCACCCGACGCCCTTGATGAAGCCGGCGCACTCGAGAGCGACGTACGAGGCGCCGACGACGAGCGTGCGGCCAGGCGGCGACTTGAGAGCGAAGACGTCG
Organism: Emiliania huxleyi CCMP1516; assembly: GCF_000372725.1. Taxonomy (NCBI): domain Eukaryota; phylum Haptophyta; order Isochrysidales; family Noelaerhabdaceae; genus Emiliania; species Emiliania huxleyi. The sequence continues at coordinate 56,373 of NW_005194814.1, forward strand.
TCCGAAGTGATGCCCAGCTCCTTGGCGCCGGGGATGTCCGGGTAGCGCGGCCGGCCGCCCGTGCAGATGACGATCTCCGACGCCGTGATCTTGGTCACCTTGCCCTTCTTGTCGACCGCCTGAGGGGCGCGGGCGGTGCGGCGTGACGCGCGAGGGGGCGGGTGGCTAGGGGTGTTTGGGAGGTGTTGAGGAGGTGTTTGGGCGGTGGGGTGGGAGGGAGGTGGGGGGGAGGTGGGGGGGAGGTGGGGGGGGGAGGGTGTCTTCGAGGTGTGTGGGGGGTGGGAGGGGGGCGTCCGCGCGGTCACCTCGACCGTGTGCGGGTCGAGGAAGGTTGCGTACGCGTTGTAGTACTTCACGCCTGGACAGCAGGGTGCGAGCCAGCTCGGGGGAGGGGCAGGCTAGAGGAGATGCGAGTACCAGCCGAGCGCGGGGCCGTTGGACATGAGGTCGGATCGGTACCCGAAGTTGAGCGACTTGATGTGGCCTGCGGCGCGGGAGGGCGGCAGCGTCGGTGGCAGCGCAGGTGGCGGCGGCGGGTGGGGGCGGCGGGAGGTGGAGGGTGGTGGCGGCAGCGGGTGGTGGCCGCGGGTGGTGGTGGTGCGGCGGCGATGGAAAGGATGGAGCAAACGGCGGCTGCGGGAGGGGTGGGGGCGGGCGGAGCGGGGGCGGTCGGGGCGGTCGCGCACCCTGCACGTTGCCCACCATCGTCTCCCAGTTGTGCTTGGGCGCGGCAACCTCCCAGCCGAAGGACTCGGCGTCCGTCATGCCCTCGCCGAGCAGCGCCGCCTGGCGGGGGAGGAGCATAGGGCGGTGCGGAGGGGAGGGAGGGGGCATGTCACGCGTCGCCGAGGCTGGCGGCGATGGTGGCGGCAGAGGCAGCGAGGGGCGGCTTGGAGGTGGCTCGCAAGGCTCCAGGCCGTCTGGCAGGAGTGGAGAGTGGCAAAAGGGTCCCGGAGGTGGCGCCTGGTGCATGAGCTTCTTTGGGATGCAGCCGACGTTTACGCAGCTGCGGCGGAGGGAGGGCGGCCGTCGGAGAGGACGGGCGGGGTCGCGGGGCGGGGAGGAGGGGTGCTCACGTGCCGCCGAGACCCCACGTCGTGCCCGGCGGGCTCGGCTTGACAAAGTCGCAGACGGCGACCTTCTTGCCGTGGCTGGCGGCGCGCTTGGAGCAGGCCAGTCCGCCCGAGCCGCCGCCGATCACCTGCGCAGGGGGAGCCGGGAGAGGAATCGCCGCTCGCTGAGCAGGCAGCTGCTTGGACTCGCGACGGCGCACCAGCAGATCGTACTGTGCTTCCGCCGCAGCCATGCTGTGGAGCGAGGGGGCGAGGTTCGGAAGGGACGCGGCTGCGCAAAAGTTCCGCGGGCCCGCTAGAAGCAGCCCGAACGCCCTTACCCGCCTCGTGTTAGCTGATCAGGGGGCCGCTCTCGACGACCGAGGGCCGGGAAATTTCTTTTCCTTTCTGAGGAGGGAAACCTTTCTCGTTTTCTCTCTCTCTTAGGTCAAGTTTTTTTGCATTAGCCTTACCCTCGATTACCGAAGCGCTACCGCAAAAATAAAAAGGCGCCATCCACGCCCTTTGAGCATGAGCAGTGCAACGGCCTCCTCCATCACGCTCAAGGGCAGCGTCGCGATCGTCACAGAGTTCTTCAGTGCGGCCACCACCGCGCCGCTCCCTCTGCGCCTACTGGCCCCACCTCTCTGCGGCCCGCTGCCGCCGCCGCGACTCTGACAGCGCTCCTCCGCTTCCGTCTTCAGACTACAGCATAAACTCCATCCTGTACCAGCGCGGCATCTACCCTCCCGAGACGTTCCGACGCGTGTCAAAGTACGGTCTCACCATGCTGGTCACCAGCGACGACGCGCTCGTCAAGCGCGCCGCCTCCCGCCGCCCGCCGCCCGCCCTCCCTCCCACCGCCGGCCCTCTCCGCCGCCAGCCTCCCACCGCTTCGGGGTCGCGGCATCGCCGCCGGCAGGTACCTGGACAACGTGCTGACGCAGCTGTCTTCGTGGCTGAGCGACGGCACCGTGCAGAAGCTCGTGGTCGTCGTGAGCGCGATTGCGACCGGTGCCGGAGGGGAGGAGAGCGGAGAGGAGGGAGAGGGAGAGGGGGAGGGAGGGGGAGAGGGGGAGGGAGAGGCCGAGAGCGGCGCTGGACCCTCGCACCCTGGCTCGGCGCTACGAGCCCTCGCCCCCTTCCCGGGAGGGAAGGGGGCGAGAGGCGGGGCGGGGGCGGGAGGCGAGGGAGAGAGGCGCAGGAGGCGCGGGGGAGGAGGGCTGTCCCGCGAGAGGTAGGCGTACCGCGAGGTAGGCGAGACGCTGGAGCGGTGGGTGTTCGACGTGCACACGGACGCGGGCGCGGGCGCGGAGGGCGGCGCGAACAAGAGCGAGAAGGAGGTCATGGGCGAGATCCAGGCAGTCATGCGCCAGGCCAGCGCACCCTCTCCGCCGCCGCTTCCCTCTGAACCCTCTTTTGACCGCAGGCCATCATGCGCCAGATCACAGCCTCGGTCACGTTTCTCCCGCTGCTGGACGACGCGTGAGCCACCGCCGGGAGATCCGACGAGATCGCCGAGATGCGCCGAGATGCGTTGGAGCGGCGCTCCTCTCTCCCGCAGCACTGCCCGTGCCATGGCCGCCCCGCCGCGTAAAAAGATGCGGGGCTGCGGTGGCGGACGAGCTCGCCCCGCCGCCTTGTCCTGCGAAGCTGCTCGTTTGACCCGCCGGACTCACAACTCATCGAGGAACGGACTCATTGCAGGTGCTCGTTTGACCTGCTCGTCTACACGACGGACGACGTGGAGGTGCCGCCTCCTCCGGCCAATCTGCACGCAATCTCACACCAATCTCGGACACTCTCGGCTCATCTTGGCCCACCGACGGCCTCGAGGTGCCGCGCGCGTGGGAGGAGTCGGACCCGAAGCACATCGCAACGTCGGACGAGGTGCGGCGGAGGCCCGCGCGTGCCTCGGGCTCGCAGACCGCCCGGCTCTGGCGAGTTGCGATTGCGACCACACCCCCACCCTTTCCCGCGCGCAGGTCAAGCTGCGCTCCTTCACCACTCGCATACACCGAGTCGACGCGTGCGTGTCCTATAAGGCGGACGCGTGACCGGCTCGGCAGGAAGTCGTTCAGCATCTAGGGGGCGGGGTCCGGGCAGAACCGTTTTTTTTTCTCTCCACTCCCTTTGTTCTCTTCTCATAAAATCGGAGGGTCGGCCCACGGGCTTCGTGAACTGAAGCGACCCAACGATTTTATGAGTGGCAGCAAAGGGAGTGTTTTCTCTCCCACCACGAGCAAACGAAGCGCCAAAACGAAGATTCGAGTCGTTCCGGATTACGCTTTACGGATATACGTTATGCGCGACATTGCACTCTTCCATGCCGCTCGCTCGCCGCTGCGCGGGACATGGGCGCCGATGCGGCTCGCGCTCACTCGGCCTGCCTCCGCCTCACGGCTCGCTGAGCGCGCCATGGGTCCGCCTGGTGCGGCGCTGCCCGCTCGCTGCGCTGCGCAAAGCTGCGAGAAGCAGGGGCGAGGGGGGCATCCTGAGCTTGAGCATTGTGCAGCGCAGCTGCGAGTGCTCGACGGCGCCCGTGCTGTGGTGTGAGAGCCTGATGGGTGGCAACCTCCTGCTGCATCGGCATGCGCAGCCTGCTCTCCTGCCCGGTGCCGAGGCATGCTGTTGGGCGATTGGCGCCAGCTTCTCAACGCTGTCCTTGGCGTCGTGCAGCATGTCGCAATACTTCTGCGGCGATGAATGGCGCGCGGGATGCGTCGTGCCGCGCGTGGAGCGAGAGGCTCGAGGCGCGCGGCTGTCGGTCAACCCCGCGGCGCATGCGCGCCGTGAAGGCTGCTCGACAGGCGACTCCCATCGCGGAAACGTGCTCGCCGTTACTGCTTTCAACTTTGCCTAGGTCTATCGACCTCCGTCGGTTATTATAACCGAAAGTTTGGTTGGGGGGTACGGCGCTCGAAAGTTGCTACCGAGTGAGATCGATGACCCTTTTTCTGACCCCTAACCCCTCAGGTACCTTGGACTGTCGGCTGCCGGTTGCTGGAGGCACGTGAGTCCTGGACTGGGCAGTGTCTTCACCCGGGTGTCGGAAATTCCAAACCTCGTCTCTCTCCCTCCCCCTCCTTCACCTCCGCCGCCCCCTCGCCCCCCCCACCGCCTTCTCACCCGCCGCCTCCTCCTCCGCCACTCCCTTCCTTGTTCCCCCCTCCGTCGCCGCTGCCTCCCCCGTCCCCTCCCCCACCGCCGCCTCCCCTTCTGCCGCACCCCCTCCTACAAGGACTGATTCCTTCCGTCCGGGCTGCTGGTTGCAATCCAAACCCCCCGTTTGCCGCCTCCTCCCCCACCGCTCCCCCCTCCCTCTCCGCCCTCGCCCCCTTCACCGCCGCCACCGCCGCCTCCACCGCCGGCCCCTTCCTTGCCGCCTCCTCTCTGACCGCCTCCTCCCCCCTCCGCGCCACCTCCGCCCTCGCCTCCTCCTCCTACCTCGCCGCCTCCCCCTCCCTCGCCGCTCTTTCCTCCATCTTTGCCTCCTCCTTAACCACCTCCCGCGATCCCTCCTCCTCCCCCTCCGCTCTCGCCCCTTCCGCCGCAGCCGGTCTCCCTTGCAGCCTACCTTGCCGCCACCTCCCGAAGCTGCTCGACAGGCTGTGGGCATCGCTGCGGCGTCTCGCAGCTGCGTATCGGACTGCGTATTCTCGTATTATCGTCGAGTAGTTGCGTGGGGTCGGTACGTATTCTCGTATCACTAGCTAGTGTCGTGTCCACTAGCTCCGAGTAGAGGGGGCGCTCCGCAGCTAGGGGAAACCAAAGCGCGGACTAACCCTCGGAGAGTATTCTCGTATTACTAGCTCCGAGTAGAGGGGCGGCGTTCTGCAGTTAAGGGGAAACCCGGTACACGGAGCCAACCCTCGGAGACCCGTGTTATGGCCCTGCGAACGCGCACCCCCCAGGGCTAGGGCTCTCTAGCCCGTAACCCGATGCCAATCATCCGGCCCGCTGGGTGCGCTTCTTAGCTCCCCGGCCCTGGATGTGCGGTTACCGACTGCACTCCAAGTGCTCCAAGTGCACCCACATAAACAGTACAACACTTGACCATGCTTCTACTCTCGCCTCGGACGCTTGAGCCTCCTCGGCTGGAGCGCTGCTGCTGACCGCGTCACTTGCTGCTGGCCTTAGGGGACCCCTAGGCTTAAAAGGGTGGGCCCTGGGGAGCCGGTGCGGCTTAAACGGCTTAAAACCTGCCATGGCCGGTTTTAAGAGCTGCTGGGCCGCCAATTCCGTAAACGGTCTTAAGGTTGCTCCCGGCCCAGTGCGCAGTGGGGATTTTGGCCTACTCAGTGATCGTCTAGAAATCCTAAATGGCCTGCAATGCCGTATCTTTTGTGCCTAAGCTTGTGGAGCACCTTGAAAAACTAGTATGTCTTGGA
>NW_005194814.1:62017-64704 GCF_000372725.1 Emiliania huxleyi CCMP1516
AAAGGTTTTAAAAAAATCCGGGGGGCCTCAGAACCCTGGGGGTCCCTTAAGGTGGGGGGGGCGCCCTTCTTTTTTTCGGGGGCCCGGGAGGGAGGTTTCCCTCCCCTCTTTTCCCCCCCCCTGGGGGCCACTTAATTTGAAGGCTTTGTTTTTTTCCCTCCCCATAACCGGGATTTTTTGGGGGGGTGGGGCCCCCCCCCTACCAGGGGGGGGGGGGAAAAGGCCCCCCCCCCCCCCCCCCTCTGGATGCGATGTGCGCCTGCTCTTTTGGACGTCGATTGGGGGACGAATCGGGTCATTCATGTATACCTTCCTTCGTTCGGCTTTTCGACGAGCGCAAGTGCTTGAAGCAAAAGCCCAATAAGATGTGCCACTCTCACGCGTAGGCGATGCTTCGCTAATAGACTGGGGAGGAACTCCCCCCCCCCCCCCCTGTCTGTGTGGAGGAGCGACCACCTGTCAGTAAGGAATCGCCGTATTTCGACGACAGTAAGAAGAGAGGGCGCTCAGGTGGCGACCATAATCAACCGCCGTTCTGAGTTGCCGATAAAACTCGCCTAACTCTTTTACAAAACGGGCAAAAGTTGCTCAGCAACAGGCCGGGCCCTAACCAGCAGCAGCAGGGGTGGCGACAGTTTGCGCAGTGGTCGCACCCGGCGCGACGACGGCTCAAGGAGTAGCCGTGCCGCGCAATGCGCGCCGGCGCGTGCCTGCCGCTGCCGCTGCTGCTGCTGCTGAAGCTGCCTTGGCGAGGTGAAGCTGCCTCGGCGCAGCTAGCGCTTGCAGTGCCTGCGGCTGCAGGAGCAGAAACAGCAGCACTGGGCTGTGCCGCTGCCACTGCTGGCCGCGTCAGCACCCGTGAGTACAGCCAGGGGAGTAAGAGCTGCAGCGACCTCAGGGCAAAGATCGTGCCTGGCGGCTGTGAGAGATATTTCCAAATCTCGGGGTCGCATTGGGCGCGGCTCTGCCGCCAGCCCCGAGGAACAGGCGTGTTCTGCACGACCGACGGGATTGCCCGCAACCGGTTCTTGTGTCAGCCACCTTCTCCGCCCCAACCGCCCCCTCCACCCAAGACGCCGCAGCCAGGCGCACCTCCACTGCCCTTGCTTCCGCCACCTCTGCTTCCGCCTCCGCCAAGCCAACCCCCGCCGCTCCCGCCTTTGGCACCACCGCCCGAGTCTCCGCCGCCACCTTTGGCACCGTCGCCAGGGGCGCCGCCGCCACCGCCGCTTCCGCCACCATTATCGCCGCCAGAGGCGCCGCCGCCGCCAAAGCCAATGCCGCCGCCTTCGCCGATGCCGCCGCCTTCGCCGATGCCGCCGTTAGCACCGGGCGCAGAGGCCGTGCACGTCTGCTCTCTGAGCATGGGCATCGATAAGGAATCACGCCGGCAGCGTGCGCTTGGGGCGCTTGATCTGGAAGAGGTTGAGCATGCCGTGATGGAGGGCCTCGCCGCTGCAGGCGCTCCGATCTGCCACGACCAGCTGCTCGCAACAACCGAGCTCTCCGATGGTCCCACGTTGCAGATCAGCCACAGGCGTGCGCTCCTTAGCACTCACCTGGTGCAAGTGCGCATACAAGAGCACACTCTCGGGTGCGACGACCACCGGCGACATCTCCACGAGGTCACGGCGGAAGATATCGCGGCTGCCGCGGCTTCTCAAATCTTCTTGGATGTGGTGTCCACCGACCTAGACGCGCGAGTCGTCTTCACCGCTTCACCGATGGTGAAGCTGACGGTCATCCCGGCGCCGTCGCCGCCGTCGCCGCCGCTGCCGCCGCTTCCGCAGCCGCCACCATTTTTGCCGCCGCCATCCCCGCCACCACCGTACCCGGCCCGCCCGCCGGTGTGGCCACTCTACTCACCCAGACCCCCACCGTCGCCAGGGCCGCCACCTCACCCGCCATCGCCGTTCCCACCGCCCTTCCTCCCGCCGCCGTCACCGCCCCCACGGCCGCCGTTTCCACCTGGCCAGGTGCCAAGTCCGTCACCACCGGCACCGCCACCGCCACGGCCACCGCCGCCCTCGCCGCGGCCGCCGTCACCACCGCCGCCGCCGCCGCCGTCACCACCTCTGCCTTCGCCCCCGCCGCCGCCTCCGCCTTCGCCCCCGCCCCCACCACCATCACCTCCGCCGCCCAAGCCGCCGCCGCCGTCACCGAAGCCGCCGCCGCCTCCACCAACTCCTTTGCCTCCGTCACCAGCGCCGCGACCGCCACCACCGCCTTCGCCGCCGCCGCCACCACCGCCACCGTCTCCGCCCCCCCTGCCGCCGTTGCCTCCGGGAATGGTTCTTGTTTCACCCAGGCCGACACCGCCACCGCCCTCGCCGCCACCGCCACCCCCCCCGCCAGTTCCATTGTCTCCCCCACCTCCGCCACCGACACCACCTCCGCCGCCGCCACCCTCGCCCTCGCCCTCGCCGCCTCCGCCGCCTCCTTCTCCGCCGCCGCCCAAGCCGCCACCACCGCCGCCACCCCCCAGGCCGCCACCTCCGTCACCGCCGCCGCCGCCGCCACCCTCGCCCCCGCCACCCTCGCCGCCCCCACCGCCCCCGCCGTCGCCGCCGCCGCCGTCGCCGCCGCCACCGCCGCCTCCAGCGCCAGGTCCTCCAGAGCCTTCGCCTCCGCCGCCGCCGCCGCCCGCGCCGCCACCACCCTCGCCACCGCCGCCGCCACCGCCCTCA
>NW_005194814.1:73929-77211 GCF_000372725.1 Emiliania huxleyi CCMP1516
GCCAGGCAAGGCGCCGATGCCGCCGCCGTCGCCGCCGCCCTACCCGCCTGGTGCGGCGCCAACGCCCCCGCCGTCGCCGCCTCCCGATCCCCCTGGTGCTGCGCCAACGCCCCCGCCGTCGCCACCGCCCTATCCGCCTGGGGTAGCGCCAACACCCCCGCCGTCGCCACCGCCCTATCCGCCTGGTGTAGCGCCAACGCCCCCGCCGTCGCCGCCGCCCTACCCACCCGATAGGGCGCCACTGCCGCCGCCGCCGTCGCCACCGTTGCCAGCGCCCCCAGCCCCGCCCCCGGAGCCCCCGTCACCCCCCAACCCACCCGATAGGGCGCCACTGCCGCCGCCGCCGTCGCCACCGTTGCCAGCGCCCCCAGCCCCGCCCCCGGAGCCCCCGTCACCCCCCAACCCACCCTTACCGCCGCCCTCGCCACCGAGCCCACCTGCGTCGCCGTCGCCGCCGCCAGCCCCACCCTCGCCGCCCGCCTCGCCCTCTCCGCCTCCTTCACCACCAGCTCCGCCCACACCGCCGTCGCCGCCTCCTGCGCCCCCAACGCCGCCTGCCCCGCCTTTCATACCGCCACCTGACACTGAGGACCCACTGCCGCCGCCGTATCCACCTGGCGAGGCCCCCACGCCACCTCCGTCGCCGCCGCCCTATCCTCCAGGCAGGCTGCCGACGCCTCCGCCCTCGCCACCACCGTACCCGCCCGGTAAGGTGCCGACGCCGCCTCCCTTCCCTCCGGGCAAGGCGCCGGTGCCGCCGCCGTCGCCACCGCCCTACCCGCCGGGCAAGGCGCCGACACCGCCGCCGTCGCCACCGCCCCATCCGCCTGGTGCGGCGCCAACGCCCCCGCCGTCGCCGCCGCCCTATCCGCCCGACAAGGCGCCGCTGCCGCCGCCGCCCTCACCGCCAGTCCCTCTGCCCCCAGCACCGCCCCCGGAGCCCCCCTCACCCCCCAATCCACCATCGCCGCCGCCAGTGCCACCGAGCCCACCTGCGTCGCCGTCGCCGCCGCCAGCCCCACCCTCGCCGCCCGCCTCGCCGTCTCCGCCCCCTTCACCACCAGCTCCGCCCACACCGCCGTCGCCGCCGCCCGCGCCACCGACCCCACCCGCCCCACCGGCACCGCCCCCGCCACCGTCGCCTCCGCCTCACCCGCCGGGCAAGGCGCCGACACCGCCGCCGTCGCCACCGCCCTATCCGCCTGGTGCAGCACCAACGCCCCCGCCGTCGCCGCCGCCCTATCCACCTGGCGCTGCTCCGAACCCGCCGTTGGCCGACATGCCCGCACCGCCACCCTATCCACCCACAAACGCACCCACGCCCCCGCCCTCGCCGCCGCCCTACCCGCCCGCCAAGGCGCCGTCGCCCCCGCCCTCGCCGCCGCCCTACCCGCCTGGCGACGCGCCAGCGCCGCCTCCCTTCCCTCCGGGCAAGGCGCCCGTGCCGCCGCCGTCGCCGCCGCCCTACCCGCCGGGCAAGGCACCGATGCCGCCGCCGTCGCCGCCGCCCTACCCGCCTGGTGCGGCGCCAACGCCCCCGCCGTCGCCGCCGCCCTATCCGCCCGACAAGGCGCCGCTGCCGCCGCCGCCGTCGCCACCGTTGCCAGGGCCGCCCTTCCCGCCTCCACTGCCACCCTACCCGCCCGATGATGCCCCCACGCCACCCCCATCGCCGCCGCCATACCCGCCCGCCAAGGCGCCGTCGCCGCCGCCCTCGCCGCCGCCCTACCCGCCTGGCGACGCGCCAGCGCCGCCTCCCTTCCCTCCGGGCAAGGCGCCCGTGCCGCCGCCGTCGCCACCGCCCTACCCGCCGGGCAAGGCGCCGATGCCGCCGCCGTCGCCGCCGCCCTACCCGCCTGGAGACGCGCCAACGCCCCCGCCGTCGCCGCCGCCCTACCCGCCCGACAAGGCGCCGCTGCCGCCGCCGCCGTCGCCCCCCCAGCCAGCGCCCCCAGCACCCCCCCCGGATCCCCCCTCACCCCCATACCCACCGTTGCCGCCGCCCTCGCCACCGAGCCCACCTGCGTCGCCGTCGCCGCCGCCAACCCCACCCTCGCCGCCCGCCTCGCCCTTTCCGCCCCCTTCACCACCAGCTCCGCCCACACCGCCGTCGCCGCCTCCTGCGCCCCCGACGCCGCCTGCCCCGCCTTTCATGCCTCCACCATGTGACACCTATTGTGCCAGCCACGAGTCGTGGTGCGATCGGAGGCGGATCACTCGATACGATAGCACCGAGCTGCGCGCAAACGACGGCCAATGCTGCGCCTACAGCAACAGCGACGCCAAGTTCTGCGGCTACGAGGTCTCATCTGACCAGACGCAGTGTATCCTCTTTGTCGGCGCCACGTGCACCACGCTTCCCCCGCCAGACGAAGAACGACGTAGGCTGCAGCTAGGGGCTGATATTACGGTGGACCCATATGAGACGCACCTCAAGATGAGGTCTCCGCCTTCGCCACCACCTTACCCGCCCGCCAAGGCACCGCTGCCGCCGCCCTCGCCGCCGCCCTACCCGCCCGCCAAGGCTCCCTCGCCGCCCCCGTCGCCGCCGCCCTATCCGCCAACCAAGGCGCCATCGCCCCCGCCATCGCCGCCGCCCTATCCACCAGCCAGGGCGCCGTCGCCGCCGCCGTCGCCGCCGCCCTATCCACCAGCCAGGGCTCCCTCGCCGCCACCGTCGCCGCCGCCCTATCCACCAGCCAAGGCCCCCTCGCCGCCGCCGTCGCCGCCGCCCTATCCACCAGCCAAGGCGCCCTCGCCCCCGCCGTCGCCGCCGCCCTACCCGCCCGCCAAGGCGCCCTCGCCCCCGCCCTCGCCGCCGCCCTATCCACCTGGCGACGCGCCAGCGCCGCCTCCCTTCCCTCCGGGCAAGGCGCCCGTGCCGCCGCCGTCGCCGCCGCCCTACCCGCCGGGCAAGGCGCCGATGCCGCCGCCGTCGCCGCCGCCCTACCCGCCTGGCGACGCGCCAACGCCCCCGCCGTCGCCGCCGCCCTACCCGCCCGACAAGGCGCCGCTGCCGCCGCCGCCGTCGCCACCGTTGCCAGGGCCGCCCTTCCCGCCTCCACTGCCGCCCTACCCGCCGGAGGATGCCCCCACGCCACCCCCGTCGCCGCCTCCTTACCCGCCCGAAAAGGCGCCGTCGCCGCCGCCCTCGCCGCCGCCCTACCCGCCTGAGAAGGCGCCGGCGCCGCCTCCTTTCCCTCCGGGCAAGGCGCCCGAGCAGCCGCCGTCGCCTCCGCCCTCAAAGCCGTCAGAGGGGACGACGCCGCCGCCATCACTGTC
>NW_005194814.1:77600-81670 GCF_000372725.1 Emiliania huxleyi CCMP1516
CCGCCGCAAGGCGCCGTCGCCGCCGCCCTCGCCGCCGCCCTACCCGCCCGCCAAGGCTCCGGCACCGCCGCCGTCGCCGCCGCCATACCCGCCCGCCAAGGCACCCTCGCCCCCGCCCTCGCCGCCGCCCTATCCACCAGCCAAGGCACCCTCGCCCCCGCCGTCGCCGCCGCCCTACCCGCCCGCCAAGGCGCCGTCGCCCCCGCCCTCGCCGCCGCCCTACCCGCCTGGCGACGCGCCAGCGCCGCCTCCCTTCCCTCCGGGCAAGGCGCCCGTGCCGCCGCCGTCGACGCCGCCCTACCCGCCGGGCAAGGCGCCGATGCCGCCGCCGTCGCCGCCGCCCTACCCGCCTGGTGCGGCGCCAACGCCCCCGCCGTCGCCGCCGCCCTACCCGCCCGACAAGGCGCCGCTGCCGCCGCCGCCGTCGCCACCGTTGCCAGGGCCGCCCCAAGCCCCACCAGAGCCGCCGATGCCTCCCCTGCCACCGTTGCATCCGCCGTTCCCTCCCAATGTTGCCCCGACTCCGCCTGCCCTCAGCGCCGCCTTACCCACCAGGTCCGGCGCCGCTACCGCCCGATGGTCCGTCACCACCTCCGTCGGCACCAGGTCCTCCTGTGCCTCCGTCACCACTGCCACCGTCGCCGGCATCGGCGGCGCATCCAAGGCCGCCACCGCTGCCTCCGTCTCCACCTCTACCTCCTGTATCGCCGCCACCCCCCAGCTCCTCGACCTCTCACAAAGAGCCACCGTCCACTCCAACTCTCCCGCTCTCCGCCAATGCCACCACACGATCTACCATCCCCTCCGCCTGTCCCTCCAGTGTCTCCCGCTCCACCCCTTCCGACCGCCGCCGTCCCCTCCAACGGCAATGCCACCTGTGCCGCCACCATGTCCGCCTTCTGAACCATCACTAGCCAAGACCATCTACGCCATCGTTCATGGGACGGCAAGCAGCTCTTTTTGGGACCAATGGGGTGATGGTGCTGCCCGAGGCTTGCCGCCATCGGTCGAGTTTGTCTACGTGCGCACCGGATACGATGTTGCGACTGCCGTTCAGGCCATTGACGAAGCCTGCAGGCGAGCGGATGGTATGGTCTTGACTGTGCCCTACGCAGCCGGCTCCAGCGAAAGATCGCAAATGGCGACTGCGATCAACAGCTGCACGGCTCAAAACTCTGACCTCGTGTTTATCCTCGCGAATACCGACGATGCCTTTACCATGGCCTCGGACTCGCTCACAGGCCGGTTGAGTGGCGGCTGGGATGGCTTTGTCGGCAGCCAAAACTACGACATGGGCACGATCTGTGGAACCATTGCCGTCACTGGCGATTTGGCACGGGCTGTCTCAGGCAACACCTCAAATGCGGTTCCGTCGACTCCCGTTGAAATATACCTCTTGGCAAGTGAGTCTCAGAACGCAGGCATCTTGAATCGCGCTATCGGGGTCAATGCCTCGATAGTGACGTATGCCCCCACATACACCAACACGGCTGATCTCACACCATCCAACTACATCATCGCGCTAGGGGTGGGAGCGGCAAATGAGCTTATCAGCGCAGGCATCACCCCATCCTTGAACTGTGGCGACGACCAGCTCCGAGGGACGCTGGCATACTACGGACAGCATGTGTACGTGCAGGGCCTTCAGGCCACGGGCCAAATGTATGCTCATCTCAGTATGGACATGAGTAGTGGCATAGAGAGTGGTGACATTTTTACCGCAGTCAACAGCGGCGATATGAGTACCACCGGCTCGGCGTCTCGTGCGTACACCGCTCCAGAATGCCCATTGACGATCACATTCATCACCCACGCCGAGGCTAGCTCGGACTTCTGGACAGAATGGGAAGCGGCAGCGCGCTTGGCAGCGCAGGACTTCTCTGTCACTTGGTACTCCAACGGGTACGACTCTGCTGTCCACGTGAGCGCAATTGAGACGGCATGCGCTGACTCTGATGCCGTGGTTGTCACCGTGCCATACACAGCGGGATCGACGGACTATATAGCCGTGGACAACGCGATCAACGATTGCCTGTCCGGGCGACCCTCCTTGCCGCTGTTGACGGCAAACACCGACACGTACCACAACCCCGATGTGCTTAGCTACGTCGGCTCAGACAATTACGCTATGGGCACCAAGTGCGCTTTGGCGCCCTTTGTAAGTGATGCATCGGTCCTCTCAGGTGCAGCGGCGCCAGAGATACTCGCGGCACTGCTCACAAAGGTAATTGTCTTGGCGTACCAGCCGAGCTCTGAGGCGTCAAACGAAGGTGTCTCCAGCAGGTTTACCGCCATTGAGGACACAGTGCTGGCTCTGGGTGCCACGAATACGCCGAGTCTGTACTACAGCGCGACCAGTTTGCAGGCAGCAATGACCGCCCTTCCGTCAGATCAGCAGACTTTCGTCTTTGTCATCGCGCTCACCTATGGAGGCCAGCTCGAGCTTGAAGCAGCGGGCGTGACGGTCGACTTCCTGTGCGGTGATACCTTGGGCTCGCTGGCTCACTACGGCCAGGACGTTTGGACCCAAGCCGTCTCGGCAACCGTCCAGGCGATTGCAGGCACCCGCGGGCAATGGTACGGGGCATATGGAAATGCTGTTAGCCAAACTGCTTCAAGCAGCACCTTGCCATCGACCAAGGTGGAGGAGCTTACGGACCTAGTCACGCCGCCATCCGAGCCGCCATCGCCGCCGCCGCCTCCATATCCGCCGACAAAGGCACCAACTCCTCCACCACCGTCTCCGGCTCCATCACCGCCTCCACCCCCCTCTCCCTTCGTTCCAGAGCCATCACCGCCACCACCGGTTCCGTCGCCGTCCCCGGAGCCTTCACCGCCGCCCCCCCCATCACCGTCCCACCCCGAGCCATCGCCGCCACCACCCTACACAACCCCCTCCCCCTTTGCACCACCGCCGCCGCATACGACTCCAAGTCCAGGATCGGGATGCGTCTGCGCCCCGGAATGGACAACCGACGACACTGAAGAGTGCCAGGAGACGCAGTACGGCTGCGAGGCGAACGCGTGTGATGGCGATGGTCGGCCATGGTGCAATGTGCTGCAAATGCCGTGCTCGCACGGCGATCCAGACTCGGGCGTCAACAGTGGCGCGTATGGTGGCGACTGGATCTACTGCACACCTGATGGTGCGCCAAAGCCGCCTCCGCCGCCCTCACCCTCGCCCGCACCGCCAACGCCGCCGTCGTCGCCACAAGAGTGCGTCTGCGCCCCGGAATGGACAACCGACGACACTGAAGAGTGCCAGGAGACGCAGTACGGCTGCGAGGCGAACGCGTGTGATGGCGATGGTCGGCCATGGTGCAATGTGCTGCAAATGCCGTGCTCGTACGCCGACCCAGACTCGGGCGTCAACACTGGCGCGTATGGTGGCGACTGGATCTACTGCATGCCATTGCCACCGGGATCGCCGCCGCCGCCGCCGCCGTCCTCGCCACCGCCACCTGTGTCGCCCCCACCGTCTCCACCGTTACCCTCGCCACCACCGCCTTTCTCCCCGCCACCGTCTCCACCGCCGCCCTCACCGCCGCCGCCCTCGCCGCCGCCACCCTCGCCGCCGCCCCCGTTCTCTCCGAGTTCGGTCTCCTTGCGATTCGTGTTGGTCGGCGACGGCTCGCCGCCGTCCTCGCCTCCAGGCGGCCGCCGCCTTGCTGCCAACTGGTCGACCTCCGGTGATGCGCCCCCAGCCGAGGAGCTGGTGTCGAGTGGACGCTGGAGCGAGTCTTTGCCGTTGCACGAGGCTGCGACGCTGCCAAACCGCAGTCGTTGGCATCTCTTGCTACCCTCCTCGCGACCACTGCCGCCGCTGCCAGGCAGCCGGCACGAGCGATGGTGGAGACGAGTGGAGGAGGTGCTCGAGTGGGCGCTTCCCGCTTCATGGATCTTGTACTTGAGATCCGCGGTAGACGGGACCGATGAGCGATTGAGACCTGCGAGATGACACGCCGCCGGGTGACCAGTGGCGTGGTACATACACAATATATGTTGTTTTTTGTGGGTGGTTGTGTTGCTAGTTACGGGCATGCGTCATCGGACATGAGATATGTCATGAG
>NW_005194814.1:82037-83061 GCF_000372725.1 Emiliania huxleyi CCMP1516
TAGCTAAGCACATCGGGGTTGTGGTACGTGTCGGTGTTTGCCGTCAACAGCGGCAAGGAGGGTCGCCCGGACAGGCAATCGTTGATCGCGTTGTCCACGGCTATATAGTCCGTCGATCCCGCTGTGTATGGCACGGTGACAACCACGGCATCAGAGTCAGCGCATGCCGTCTCAATTGCGCTCACGTGGACAGCAGAGTCGTACCCGTTGGAGTACCAAGTGACAGAGAAGTCCTGCGCTGCCAAGCGCGCTGCCGCTTCCCATTCTGTCCAGAAGTCCGAGCTAGCCTCGGCGTGGTTGATGAATGTGATCGTCAATGGACATTCTGGATCGGTGTAGGCGCGTGAGGCGGAGCCGCCGTTTCTCATATCTCCGTCATCGACGCCGCCGTCACTGTCACCTCTGTGTCATGCCGCCACCCTCTTCACCATCGCCCTCACCGCCACCTCCCTCACCTCACGCCGCCCTCGCCGCCGCCTCCCTCGCCACCGCCACCCTCACCGCCGCCGCCGTCGCCAAAACCACCGCCCTTGCCCCGGCCCTCGCCACCACCGCCCTCGCCACCGCCGCCCTCGCCGCCGCCGTCCGCACTTCCCTCACCGCCGCCGCCCTCGCCGCCGCGGCCCTCGCCGCCGCCACCCTCACCGCCCCCACCGTCCCCATATCCATCACCATTGCCGCCACTACCACCGCCACCCTCGCCGCCGCCGCCCTCGCCACCGCCGCCCTCGCCGCCACCGCCGTCGCCACCGCCACCCTCGTCGCCACCGCCCTCGCCGCCGCCGCCCTCGCCACCGCCACCCTCGCTGTCGCCCTCGCCGCCACCGCCCTCGCCGCCGCCTCCCTCGCCGCCACCGCCCTCACCGCCGCCGCCCTCGCCACCGCCACCCACGCCATCAATACCGCCCTCGCTGCCGCCGCCCTCGCCGCCGCCGCCATCACCTCCTCCGCCGTCACCACCGCCGCTCTCGCCGCCACCTCTTCCGCCGGGGGATCCTCTAGAGTCGCCTCAGGCAGCAGCTGC
>NW_005194814.1:83161-83485 GCF_000372725.1 Emiliania huxleyi CCMP1516
CGCCGCCGCCGCCCTCGCTGTCGCCCTCACCACCGCCGCCCTCGCCGCCGCCGCCCTCGCCACCACCGCCCTCGCCGCCGCCACCCTCGCTGTCGCCCTCGCCGCCACCGCCCTCGCCACCGCCGCCCTCGCCGCCACCGTCCTCGCCGCCGCCAACCTCGCTGTCGCCCTCGCCGCCACCGCCCTCGCCGCCGCCGCCCTCGCCGCCACCGCCCTCACCGCCGCCATCCTCGCTGTCGCCCTCGCCGCCACCGCCCTCGCCGCCGCCGCCGTCGCCGCCACCGACCTCGCCGACACCCTCGTCGCCGCCGCCCTCGTCGACGC
>NW_005194814.1:85123-85508 GCF_000372725.1 Emiliania huxleyi CCMP1516
GGGCGTCAACAGTGGCGCGTATGGTGGCGACTGGATCTACTGCACACCTGATGGTGCGCCAAAGCCGCCTCCGCCGCCCTCACCCTCGCCCGCACCGCCAACGCCGCCGTCGTCGCCACAAGAGTGCGTCTGCGCCCCGGAATGGACAACCGACGACACTGAAGAGTGCCAGGAGACGCAGTACGGGTGCGAGGCGAACGCGTGTGATGGCGATGGTCGGCCATGGTGCAATGTGCTGCAAATGCCGTGCTCGTACGCCGACCCAGACTCGGGCGTCAACACTGGCGCGTATGGTGGCGACTGGATCTACTGCATGCCATTGCCACCGGGATCGCCGCCGCCGCCCTCGCCACCCCCACCTGTGTCGCCCCCACCGTCTCCACCG
>NW_005194814.1:85935-91389 GCF_000372725.1 Emiliania huxleyi CCMP1516
CACCCTCGCCGCTCACCCTCGCCGCCGCTGTCGCCACCACCGCCGCCCTCACCGCCGCCGCCCTCGCCGCCGCCACCCTCGCCGCCGCCCCCGTTCTCTCCGAGTTCGGTCTCCTTGCGATTCGTGTTGGTCGGCGACGGCTCGCCGCCGTCCTCGCCTCCAGGCGGCCGCCGCCTTGCTGCCAACTGGTCGACCTCCGGTGATGCGCCCCCAGCCGAGGAGCTGGTGTCGAGTGGACGCTGGAGCGAGTCTTTGCCGTTGCACGAGGCTGCGACGCTGCCAAACCGCAGTCGTTGGCATCTCTTGCTACCCTCCTCGCGACCACTGCCGCCGCTGCCAGGCAGCCGGCACGAGCGATGGTGGAGACGAGTGGAGGAGGTGCTCGAGTGGGCGCTTCCCGCTTCATGGATCTTGTACTTGAGATCCGCGGTAGACGGGACCGATGAGCGATTGAGACCTGCGAGATGACACGCCGCCGGGTGACCAGTGGCGTGGTACATACACAATATATGTTGTTTTTTGTGGGTGGTTGTGTTGCTAGTTACGGGCATGCGTCATCGGACATGAGATATGTCATGAGATATGTTTTCCTCTGTTTTTCAAACTTGCTACTTGGCAAAACACAAACAACACAGAAAGAATTCCTAAGAAAGTAGAGAACACAACCCTCTCCCTTTTCTCCCAGTAAGCATCCCGTGACGAAAAACGACCAACACACCGGGCGCCTGCCCGAGTACTTGAGTTCGAATACGTAGGAGGCATCTAGAGCAAAATTGAGCCCGCTCAGGTGTGAAAACATTAAGGGTCAACTCGCCGATTTCGAACCGGGAGCCACTCGATTATCGAGGTGCCACCCGCCGACCTCAGCACACAGCAGAGTAGATGATGGCCGAGTGGTAGTGTTGACCAGCGGCCCATACCCGTAGCACATTACCGAGGGAACACATAGGGATCCCTACATACCGACGCCCTACCAAACCTCAGAAGGCCATGGGCGCCGAGAGAACATTCCCTCGAGAGGACAAAAGAAAGACTAACCCGAACCTCCTTCCCTGGTTCCCCCCGCCAAATGTCGCCGTTCTCGGGGCATGCTATCCTGTGTAAGCAGGGCAGGTGGGGGAGGGGGTCACTCCCACGGACGTATGTATCCGTGGTGACTGTCTCTAGCGTCGGAGGCAAGGCAGAAGATAACAATATTCATTTTTTGTAAGCTAAAAGGACAAGTGCGTTCTTGCACAGCAAAAGGGCAGTCGCCCACCACACCGTCCCTCTGTATGGTTCTTGCTGCACTTGTGCAAGATGGGCGTCTTCTGCCGCAGTCCCTTTGATGGGAGGCCCCAGGGTGGGGGCCACCTCGAACCCCTAGCCAGGGTTTCGAGCGGAGGGTGCCCCGGATTCATCTATCCGTTGGGCCCCGGCACCTATTTTAGAACTGATCACTTTGCGCAGCAACCGTCGGCCGCCGCTTTTTATTTAGCTGGACGGCAGTGCGCTGCGCCGTCGCTCTGTCGTGCACGCTCTCGTGCTTCGTTGTGACGCGGGAGTAAAGTCGAGAGGCAGCCCTCGACGAGACGACCGGCGCCACGATGCCGGACCTCGCCGCCGCCGAGCTCAGCATTCCGGCCTGGGGAGCAGATCCCCGATCCCGCAAAACCACTGGTGGTTCCCGTCGACTCACCAGTGGTATCCTCTACCCGGCGCTTCATTCCGTGGTCGGTGGTGGTCAATCCGACCCTCCTCAACCTCGTTCCCCCTCCTCCAGGAATGCAAGCGTCGTGGGTCCGGATTCCTTAGTGGGCCGCCATCAGTGGCCTCCTCCCGATCTGGGAGCCAGACACCGCAGTAACTTGGAACTTTGAGATACTCAGCATCCTGCAGTTCTCCATCTCAGCCGCGTCGTGGCGCCGCATCCTCGGTGCTTTGTCCGACCTCGTTGTGTTTGGCACAGTGCATGTGGACGAGGACGCATTCCGGACGGCATGCGCCCAGGCACTGCTCTCCCGTCAAATCCCCGTGCCCGAGCTCCTCTTGCAGTGGGGCGATTTGGGGCATTCCGAGGCGATCGTACCCTTGGGGCCAGCTCCGTCTGCGGAGGCAAAGACCGTCGACTTCCTGCAGTACTTGACGGTCGGGGCTCTCTGCGACCCTACGGCGGATGTCCCGTTCGCATCCCTGTCTGACCTGGCCCGCTGCCTGGGGCCCGTCTACACTGTCTGACCTGGCCCGCTGCCTGGGGCCCGTCTACACTGCTGTGGCGCGCACCGATCCCAGGGGGGCCGTCGTCGTGGGCGCTGCATCTCTCATCTCCGCGCCGCCGGCTACATCACTCCGCGAGCGGGCGACAGCCACCCCGCTCTGATTGGTCGGTACGTGCTGGACATGCTGAGGATTACCCGCTCGAGCTTCCCGGCCTGCCTGAGGATCAACTCTTTTCAGAACTACTCTGCGGAGGTTGAGACTCGCGCCCAGTATGTCGGCGGGACCCCTGGGGTGCGCGACCGAATAGCCGAGCATCGATGCCCTCGCGCTGTCGCAGCCATGGCGCCGACGCTCAATGCCTTGCTCCGTGCGCTGCCTCGGCCAGCACCCCCGGCATCCGTCTACGAGGCCTACCGGCAGCTTGTCGCGCTACTTTCCGACGGACAGGCGCCCCATGGACCTGCTCCTCGCCGATCTGGATGTTCAGCTGCTCGCGCGCCTGTCCACCTACCAGCACGCTCTGACCAGCGGGAGCTCTTTCGACTGGACGAGGCAGACGAGAGCGACGCGACAGAGGAGGAAACGACAGGAGGGAGAACGACGAGAGTG
The DNA here is from genome assembly GCF_000372725.1 of Emiliania huxleyi CCMP1516. Classification (NCBI taxonomy): domain Eukaryota; phylum Haptophyta; order Isochrysidales; family Noelaerhabdaceae; genus Emiliania; species Emiliania huxleyi. The sequence continues at coordinate 88,744 of NW_005194814.1, forward strand.
GGACGACCGCGAGGTGGCATGAGGGTTGCAGCGAGAATCGGCGAGGGACTGCGAAGGGAGATAGAAAGAGGCAGACGACCAAGGGTTAGGGTGGGCGAGGGCTAACACCACACTCCTCTCCTTAAAATCCCTGTGTGGTGGCGGCGTGCCGTGCACGTCCTCCCATCCCTCCCTTGGGTTGTCTGTTTTCTTTGTTCTATTTCTTTTTTCTTGCGCTTGACACTAGTGCAAGATTGGGCGTCTTCTGCCGCAGTCCCTTTGATGGGAGGCCCCAGGGTGGGGGCCACCTCGAACCCCTAGCCAGGGTTTCGAGCGGAGGGTGCCCCGGATTCATCTATCCGTTGGGCCCCGGCACCTATTTTAGAACTGATCACTTTGCGCAGCAACCGTCGGCCGCCGCTTTTTATTTAGCTGGACGGCAGTGCGCTGCGCCGTCGCTCTTGTCGTGCACGCTCTCGTGCTTCGTTGTGACCCACCCTGTCCCACCCGTGTGTGATCAGTGTCTACAGACGGAGGGAGTATCTTTGGCTCACGCCAGGGTGCTCGTTGCTCCTCCGTCTCTTTGTATCTTCCATATACTGCGTTTATCAGAAGACCAAAGAACCCAGGGCCAGGGAGCTAAGAAGCGCAACCAGCGAGCCGGATGATCGGCATCGGGCTACGGGCTAGAGAGCCCTGACCCCTAGCTAGGGGGGGTGCGCATTCGCAGGGAAAGGGCCGTAAAGTAAACACGGGTCTCCGAGGGTTGGTTCCGTGTACCGGGTTTCCCCTTAACTTCAGAACGCCCCCTCTACTCGGAGCTAGTAGACACGACACTGTACACCACGCACGTACACAGGTCCTCACTCAGCATCCCGTCCCAGGGTTCCACCGCCCACCTTCCCGGGGCTGGTTCTCCCTTTTTCGCTCTTTTATTCGCGGCAACACTTGGAGCACTTGGAGTGCAGTTGGCAGCCTCACATCCAGGGCCGGGGAGCTCAGAAGCGCACCCAGCGGGCCGGATGATCGGGATCGGGTTACGGGCAAGAGAGCCCTAGCCCCGGGGGTTCGCGTTCGCAGGGAAAGGGCCTTAAAGTAAACACGGGTCTCCGAGGGTTGGCTCCGCGCTCCGGGTTTCCCCTAGCAGCAGACCGCCCCCTCTACTCGGAGCTATAATGGACACCAGACCTGAACGCTGAACACGACACACACTCTCACACGACGTCACCGCTGCGCAACTGGAATTCTTTTTCTCGCTCCGCCGCCGACATTTGTCGCCCTTGCCACTTTCGCGCAACGACGATGCGACGAAGTGGAAGCGAGGTGCTCACGCGCAATGACCCGGAGCTGCACTCCCTCGCGCGAGCGGCGGGCGTCGAGGCCTCGCCGGAGATGCTCGACATCCTCATCGACCTCGTGCAACATGTCTCGCCTCAAGGCGTTGTTGCGTTCCTCCGCGGCTCAAAGTATGCCAAGGATGCCCAGCGCCGGGTGCAGCTACAGCCGGAGCTGGGGTGACGAGGCGCGTTATGATGCACGCCGGTTGCGGCCGCCTCGGAATGCTGATTCGGCACACCTCGCAGCACGAAGGATCACGCGCAGAACTTCGTGCTGCGGACAAAGAGAGCATCGGTCGAGCCGGTCCTCGCCCACACACAGCCTGCAATTCCCTCCCCTGCCTTGCCCAAATCCAGCGCTACGTGTAAAGAGTAAAGCCCGCTCGAGCCCTGCGCGCTGCTAGAGCGGTTTACGCGTGCAATAAAGAATTATAAGAAACTCTGTACTGCCGACGCGACGCACATGACCAAGATACTATACCTCTATGCGCACCCCCCACATATACATGCACAGCTGCGCTCGTCTCCGCGGGGCGACCCACGACGAAGAGAACACGCGTACTGTGCGGGCGGGTGCGGAACTATATGCGGTGTGGGCGAAAAGCAGGAAGGAGGCGGAGTCGCGTCGAGTATCGGACATGGGCGCTGCGAGCGCTCCGCCAGTAGCCATCTCGAGATGGAGCCTTGGAGAAAGGCACAAGCCTTGTGCACGCGCTCTCAGGCGGACCCAAAGACGGAGCAGAAGGCGGCCCCGACGCAGACAGCGCCGCCGACGATGTTGCCGAGCGTGACGGGGAGGAGGTTCTTGAGCAGGAAGGCCTGCGGGCAGTCGGCGGCGTGAAGGTACGCTGTTCACACCGCGAGCGGCAGGCTCTCGCGCGGGGAAGCGCCTTCCACGACACGTCCGCGCCCGAGAGGATGCCGAGCGGGATGAGGAACCTAGGGCGAGGAGGAGGACGGGGGGGGGGGGGGGAGTGTGCCGGCCTCGTGCAGTGGGGCCCGCGGCTCGGGGGAAGACATGGGCTGCGCGTGCAGGGGCGACGGCGGACGCGGTCGACGCTCGAATTGCAGGTGTGGGAGAGGGAGGCCGCATCTCTACGGGGGCGTGGACATGTTGGCGACGGAGTGCTCGAGGCCCATCGCGACAAAGGAGGAGATGATGAACCCGATGATCACCTGCCGCAGGCGGGGGCGCCGCCCCGGGGCGGTCAAAAAAGGAGCGGCCTGCGTGTGTGGCGTGCGTGTGTGGCGTGCCTGCATATGTTCCTAAGGAAGGGGAGTGGGGAGGGGGAATGGGAAGCCGGAAGGGGAAGAGGCCCCCCGGGGGGGG
>NW_005194814.1:91489-157439 GCF_000372725.1 Emiliania huxleyi CCMP1516
GGGAGTGTTCCGCCCTCGTGGGGGGGGGGGGAGTTGCGCGCCATCTTGCCCGCGGCGTCCTTGGCGAAGGAGGCGAGGTAGACGGCCATGCAGACGAGCCAGTTGCAGAGCACGCCTGCTCACGCCGAGGCGGCGTCAAGTCGCGCCGTCCGCGGGCAGCAGGAGCAGGGCAGCTCGGGGTCGGCCCTTGAGGAGGGTGGGGAGGAAGGCGCCCGACGTCTTCGCCACGGCCACCTTGGCGGCCGCAGCGCCCCCGCCCGCGAGGACGCCCGCTATGCGGCAGGGGAGGGGGAGGGAGGGGCGGGGTCCGGCTCAGAGGGGAGACGGCGGCGGCGGCGCGCGAGGTCGAGGCGCGCGAGGCGCGCGGGGGACAGGCGGAGGCCGCAGGAGGCCGATTCGCTCGCCGCTCGCGCCCTCCGTTCAAGGCGGCGGCGGCGGCGGCGGTGGCGCGCACCCGCCGAGACGAGACCGGCGAGCAGCAGCGAGCCGGCGAGGTTTCCGGCGTAGCTGGAGACCCACGACTTGACGAGGCCGGCGGTGGTGGCCTTGCCCTCGATAAGCGCCATCGTCACAAGCGCCGTGTTGCCCGTGAAGAGCTCCGCGCCCGAGAGCAGCGTCATCATCAGCCCGAAAGGGAGGCCGAATGCGCCCAGCACCAGCTTATGGAGGCCCGGGTTGGACTCGGCGAGCCCGGGGCAGGCACCGCCGACGGTGAGCATCAGCAGCGCGCCAAAGCCGATGTGCACGCCCGAGAAGACGCCCAGCCGGAACACCTTGTCTGCAGGCATCGCGGCCTTTTTGCTCCCGGCTGCGACTGCGCCGTCAAAGCCGTCGGGTGGAGTGGCCAGGACGTTGCCGCCGCGAAGGCGCTGGAGGCGCGTGAGCGCGGCGGGCTGCGGCACCACTGTGCGCGCGCCGGAAGTCGCGGCGGCGGCGGCGATGAGGAGCGCGCGGAGCGACGACATCAAAGCTCGGTGTTGACCTCGGCTCTAAGTGGGGAAACGGTACCGTGTCAGAATTTGGCATACCCGGTATTGACGCTATTCTGACTCGCGAAAGAAATCGGACTGCCTTGCCGAATTTGTAACAAGCGCTGCGCCGGCGCCGCGCCACAGCTTGCCGAGCGCCGGCCACAGGCCTGCCTGCAGCCCAGCCACACCCGCCGCGGCGGCAGCTAGTCGGTTCGGCCTTGACTCGCGCGCGCCGAGATGGGAGCCCAAGTATGTGAGCGCGCGGCGCGTCGACACGCCTCCGCTTTTGTAACAAAGTCTGCTTGGCTTGTGCAGGTGATGCCCAGAGCTGCAGCGGCGACGCCGGCAGCCTCGTCTCGACCGCAGAGGCTGCCGGCGTGACCATAGATCTGTGCTCTATCCGTCGGTGGTTCACCGTACACGCCTGTGTAGGAGCGGCTCTCGCGTCGCTACGCGCCGCCGAAGGCTGTCTATGAGGGCACACCCGAGGAGGCGCGGATCTCAACCTGCGTGCGGCGGTGACCAGGTCACAGGCATCGGCTGTGACACTGGAGAGTCGAGCAGCGGCACTGAGGATGCCTTTCAGGTCATTCCAGCGACCCACGGAGCACGGTCTCAGTGCGCAATCACTCTACTAGATCCCATCCTTGCCGGGCCTCTGCGAATGTAGGTACCGAGTTCATGCGTGCCCAGTTACAGGCTCATACTGCCTGGTCTCCAGCACCTATGATCACCGCGCCAGGCCGCAGTCGACGACTTTTGTGTGCGCTGGCCGCACTCAACCGTTGAGTCGCGGTGTATCAGCCTGACCACACTCGGGACCGCGTAGGCGATGTGGGCGACTCTGGCCGTCCTGCATATGACCGACCATGACCCAGGAGGAGTCTACACGAGACATGTCGTACCTGGCAGGCGCTCTCGCGGCAGCACTATCGCGTGCGGCCGAGTGCGAGCTTCCGTGCCCGGTGCCAGACGCACTCGGCGCCAGACGTCCTCGGGAGCTCGCAGTTTTGCCACGGCAGTTGCGATCCGGGCGATCAGAGAGCGCCGGCAGCTCAGGGGATCTTGTCTGCTCACCTGAGGTCGGGAGGGTAGCAGCGGCGAGGCCATACGCCAGCGTGAGCCATCCGTATTAACGGTTGTTACAGATTAGTCAGATTTGCCGTGACCGCGTTCCGAGGTCACGATTTCGGCGTTCTCGTGTTGACCACTGTGGGTGTGCCTGGCACTTCTGGATCATGTCTCTCGGTGTCCTAGCACCCCCAGGCGATGGGTTTCACGGCCCCGTACCGCATGGGGCGCAAGGCCTCGCGCCGCGCGTGTGGTTCAAACTTTGTTACAACCCAGTCAGAATAGCGTCAATTAGGGATACCCGGTATCTGGGACGCAACATTAGAGCAGAGGGAGGAGAAAAGGGCACCTGGCGCAGGGCCAAAGAACTCCCTCCGTAGACACTGCTCACACACGGCGGGTGGGACAGGTGGTGGGTCCTAGTAATCACGATGCCGTGCGCTCTACAGAGCGACAGCGCAGCGCACTGCCGTCCGATTATTTGTACCTGTGGGGGCCCAAGGAATCGACTCCCCAGTTTACGGCATGCGAAATGTACGCGGCGTCAGCAAGCGTCCTCCTCCGCGTGGCGTTATCGGCCGGCGATCCCGAAGAGCTCAGCACCGCGCTCGAAGCCGCCATCCGTGCCACTCTGCCCGGCGCCGCGCCGATAAGCGTGGACACCGCAGATGGTGAGCACGTGGTGCATGTTGGCGTGCCGAGTGTCCACGTCCTTGCGGGCCTCCGCGGCGCCGTCCTCTCTGGCGAGTTTGACGCCACTCTCTCGCAGGCGCTCAACCAGGCGCTCACGCTAAGCACCGCCGAGCCCGCTGTCGGCGACGCGGTGACGCTGCGCGGGCTGGTGAAGCGGCCGGCGCTCAACGGCTCCGCAGGCGAGGTGCTCTCTGTTGGCGAGGCGGGCGGCCGCTGCCTCGTCCGGCTGTCAGACGGCTCGCGGCACCAGATGCGAGACCGGCACTCACTCGGAGACGGCTCCGTATCCCCTTCCCTCACTCGCCACACACTGCATTCGGAAGCACCTGCGCCCGCGGCACGTGCCACCCCCCCGCCTCCCCTGAGCCTGGCGAACCCACAGCGTAGGGTCGAGACTCCTCGCCCAGCCGGCCAACCTGGCTCTGCGCGTGGAGGCCAAGGTCGACCGCAGCGAGAGCGCGGCCCAGTTCGAGGCGAGCGCGGCGGCGCTCGACACGCTGACGCCGCACCAGCAGCAGGCGCTCGCCGAGCTGCAGGCGGGCGCGGGCGCGGAGCAGGACCTGCACCTGCGGGCGCCTGCGGGCGCCGGGACGAGGCCGCGCTGCACCTGCAGGGGCTTTCTCGGACCCGCGTCTCGGACCCCTCCCTCTAGGCGCCGGCAAGACGTTTGTCGCGCTGCACGCCGCGCTCTCGACGCTGCGGACGGCGCGAGGCTCGCGTGTGCTTTTCGTCGCGCGGAACGAGGCGCTCGCCCCCTCCCCCACCCGCAGGGCCCGAGCCCCGACTGGAATACCAACCTGGCCCCAGGCGCTCGCCCTCTTCGCCGCCGCGTGGCTCGCGCGCCGCTGCCCAGCCGGCGCGAGACGGCGTCGGCTGCTCGGCCGCATCGACCTGCTCCACGAGCCAATCGGGCGCGGCCCCTGCTCCCTGCGAGCGGTGAGGGGCAGGGTGGAGCGGCGGTGGCCCGCCGCCGCCGCCGAGGAGTACTCGCTACTCCTCGTCGACGAGGCGCTCCTCTCGCCTCCTCTCGGGCGAATCTCGGGCAATCTCGGGCCACGCTCGCGCAGCCTCGGGTTCAACGCACACGACAGCGAGGCCACCCGAGGTCACACGAGGCTGCCCGAGGTCAGGCGCACCATCTCTACGACAACGCGGCCTCGCGCGCCGCGATCGAGCGGCTCGTCGGGCCCCGCACGCGCCGGCTGCTCCTCTCGGACGTCTCCCAGGCTGGCGGCGCGACCCATCTCGATCCATCTCGGGCAGTCTCGCGCAATCTCGGGCAGTCTCGGACACCTCTCTCGGGCGTCTCCCAGGCGGTGGCGCGATCGATCGCCTACCCGGCCGGCGCCGCCGACGTGCACCTCTCCGAGGTTGTGCGCTGCTCGCGCCGCATCGTCGCCGGCGCGATGGCCTTCCAGCTGGGCGGCGAGGCAAAGCTGCTCACGCGCTGCCATCACGAGAGCACCGGGCCGCCCCTCCGCTCCTTCCTCTTTGACGCCGAGCGGGAGGAGGACGGCGGCGGCGGCAGCGGCGGCGGCGGCGGCGGTTCGTCGTCTCGGTTTGAGCGGTACGCGCGCCACTGCATGCGCGCGCTCGAGCACGCGACATGCCTCTTCCCGCGCCTCGCGCTGCACAACCGGGTCGCGCTGGTCGTGCCGGACGCCACCTTCCGCGAGGGGCTCGCCGCGTCGCTCGCGCCGCTACTAGCACCGCGCGGCCTCGGCCTGGCGACTGCCGCCCAGGCGGCGGCGGAGCTGGGCGAGGAGGAGGGCGCGGGGGGAGAGGAGGAGGGCGAGGGGGGAGAGGAGGAGGAGGGCGAGGAGGAGGGCGAGGAGGAGGAGGCGGAGGCGGAGGCGGAGGCGGAGGCGGGCTCGGCCTGTCCGCTCGGCGAGTGGCTCGTGCTTGACGAGGTGAGCGCGATGGACGGCCTCGAGCGGCTGGTCGTCGTCGCGGTTGGGCTGGACACGCCCGTCCGCCCCGCCGCAGCGGCAGGCAGCGGCGGGGCGAGGGCTGGCGGGGCGGGCGACGGCGGCGACAGGGCGGTCCTCGAGACGCGCTCGACGCTGTACCGCGCCCTCACGCGCGCGCAGTGCCTCGCGATGGTGGTCAACGAGCACGTGCCGGGCGGCTGGCTCGAGTTCCTGGCGCACGTGTCCCTGCGGCAGGACGAGCAGTTCGAGCCCGAGGCTGCGATGCAGCGCACCGAGGCGCAGCCGGCCGAACCTCGTCCGGCGCGCAGGCGACCCGAGAGGTCCGCGAGAGGGCGCGAGAGTACTCGCGTAGGCGGCGACTGTCGAGACGCTCGTCCACGCGCAGATCTGCGACGCGCTCGCCGCCGCCGCGCGCGAGGCCTCCGCGCGCCCGCCCGGCGAGGAGGCGACTGGCTGGCTGGCGAGCAGGGTCGCCTCCGCAGTCGAGGGCGGCGCCGAGCGCGAGGAGGCCGTCCGGTCTGCGTGGGCCCTCTGGACAGGATGCACGCGGCAGGCGCGGGGACCCTAGATGAGGAACACTAGATGAGGAACACGCCCCTCCTCTTGCCGCCTTCACGAGGCAGACCCTGTGGCGTGCGCGCTCCCTCCGACGGCAGAGAGGGGCACCCCCCCGCTCGTGTCGATGGTGCATGTCGATGGTGCAGGCGCGGGAGGCTCTGCGCGCCGAGGGACTGGCGATGGCGTCGCCGCTCGGCATCCGGCCCACCGAGGAGGAGGTCGAGCGGCTCTGCGACGCGGCGGCGCTCGCGCTCGGCCGCGGGGAGGTGCCGGGCTGCTTAGGAGCAATTGATTAGTCAGCCGGTGATTTGATTAATTCTACGCTCGGCCGCGGGGAGGTGCCTCACGCGGACCTCGTCGCGCGGAGCTCGCTGCGCTCCTGGCTGACGGCGAGGGAGGCGCCAGAGATCGACGCCGCGCTGCTCGCGGCGGCCGAAGCCGCGGCTTGCGACGCCCCCGCGCAAGAGGAGTGGGACCTACGGGGCTACAGCGCGGGCGCGGTGCGCTTCGACGACCCCTGCTTGGTGGGGGTGCCGCCAGAGAGAGCCGCCGCTTCCGCCGCCGCGGGTGCCCGCTCACTGGTGCTCACCTCCTCGACCTCGCTTGCGCGGCTGCCCGTCGCGCCGCTGCGGCGGCTCGTGGCCGAGCAGCTCGCGAAGGCCGGTCCGCTCGCGGTGCAGCTCGAGTCGAGTCGCGAGCGGCTGATCGCGCTCGAGGTGGCGCTTCTCGGCGCTGAGGCGCATAGCGAGGCGCTCGCGCCCGTCGCCGGGCTGCAGGCGAGGCCAGGGGGGGCGCCCGTGCCGAGGCTCGAGGCGCGCTGGAGCTCCCCCCCCCCCCACCACCACCACCACCACCACACCTCACCTCGCCTCACCTCTCCACCTCCCTCCCGGCGGCGCAGAGGCTCGAGCGGCTCTTTCCACCCGGTGCTGTCAGCCCCGTCGAGACTCTGTCAATCAACCAGCGCATCGCCGCTCTCGAAGCGGCCGTGGCGTCCCAGGGGGGCGGTCTGGCCGCGGCGGCGGCACGCGCCGTGCGGCAGTGGAGATATGCCGAGCTCGAGGTGGCCGCGCCGCTGATGAACCTGGACCCGGGCGGAACCAACGGCGTGGCCGCGCTGGCGCTGCAGCTCGCCCTCGAGCATCCCGCTTGCGAGCTGGCAGGCACGCTCGCGGCTGCTGTCGCGGCGGTGCTCGGCGGGCAGGACGTGGCCACGGCTGTGGCCATGCACAGGGCCAAGCACGCCCGCGAGTGGGCACAGCGGCAGGCTCGCGACGCGCTGCAGCGCGCGGCGGCCCGCCTCGCGCTCGACCCCGGCTGGTCCTCCTTTGGTGGGGACGCGGCTCTCGACGCGATGGCGGCCGAGGTGAGCGACGTGGCGGTGAGGGCGCACCCCATCTTCGGCGAGCAGGACCCGCCGGTGCCAGACGGCGAGGTGGACAAGGCGGCGCGGGATGTGGTCGAGGCGTGGTCGCTCGCAAAGGCGTCCGAGACGCTGCCGAGACGCTGCCGAGACACTGCCGAGACGCCGTCGAGACACGTCGCCCCTCACACCTCCCGCCCTCCTCCACTGCCCACCTCTCGCAGGCTCACACCTCCCGCCCTCCTCCACTGCCCACCTCTCGCAGGCGGTTGTGTCGCGGCTGATCGCAACCGAGGCGGAGAAGCTGCAGGCAGAGCTGCCCGCGGCGCAGGACCTGCTGCCGCAGATCATGGCCAGCGTGCGGCAGGGCGGCGTGGAGGTGAACGCGGCAGCGGGGCAGGCCATCCAGGAGTGGAGCGAGGAGCGGCTTACGGCGCGCCGCCGCGACGCCCTCGTCTCATCGGCGCTTTCCGAGGCGCCTCTCTGCCCACACAGCGAGGCTACGGGCTCGCGGCCCTCCTCTTCCCATCTGCCCTCCCGCCCTCCCCCCGCAGGCGCTCTCGAAGCGGCGGCTCCGCCTGCCCGACGCGGCGACCCGGAAGATCCGCGCCGCGCTGCTCGCGGCGGTGGCGCGGGGCGACCACCTCGAGGCCGCCGTCGCCGCCGCGCTCGACGAGGCGGAGGCGCGGCAGGTGCGGCGGCGGGTGTCGCAGACGGTGTGGGACCCGTCGTCGAACGAGGTTGCGAAGACCAGTGGCTTGCTCGCTTTCATGCCCTTCAAGTCGGGTGGCGACGCGGCGCTCGACCACGACGTGCTGCACCACGTCTTCTCGCTGCTCCCCTTCCACTGCCTCCGCAGCCTGGCGCTCGTGTGCAAGCGGTGGCGCTCGGTCGCCACTGGTGAGACGCTCACGAGACGCCCCCAAGACAATTCCGAGACACTCCCGAGACACTTCGAGACGCTTTCTGCCCACTTCCGACGGTACCTGATTCCTCTGCACCGCCGCCCGCCTCCGTCCACCGACGCGTCCACGACGCGTCCGTGCACAGACCCCTCCTGGAAGCCCGACGTCGTCGTGTACGCGTGGGGTTCGCCGGACGTGTCGGGCATCGCGGGCGGCAGCAGCGTGCCACGGCTGCTCCCCTTCTCGCGCATGCACGAGGTCCGCTCGCTCACTTGCGCCGACAACGCGACCCTGGCCCTCGGGATGGACGGCTCGGTCTGGCATTGGGGCAGGAGCTGGCTGCCGCACGGGGACGCGGTGCCGGAGCCGGTGCGCATCCCCGAGCTGAGCGGCGTCGCCGCGCTGTCGGCCACCCCTCCGGGGTACGACCACGAGCGCTCCCAGCGGCGCGGCTTCTCTGCGGCGGCCGTCACGCACGGAGGTCACCTCTGGGTCTTTGGCACCTCCTTCTCGGTCGAGGGCGTCGCGGCGGGCGTCGCGGCCGAGGAGTGCCGCCAGCTGCTGCAGCGCGAGCGGCTCGTCGTGCGGCCGCGGCGGGTCCTCCGCTTTGGCGGCGCGCCGGCGGCCTCGGCAGCGGTGGCGCAGGTAGCAGTTGGCCTCAGGTTCCTCGCCGTCGCGACGCGTCCTCTCGCCGCAGAGGGCCTTGCCGCGAGTAGCGCGTCCCCTCCGGCCACCGCCTCGACCGCCAGCCCGGCCGACGACCCGACCGCCAGCGCGCCGGAGAGGCGCTCGTCGCAGGTCTTCACGGTGGGCGTCTTTTGCGAGCCCGGTGACGCGCACGCGCTGCGGGCGTGGGAGGGGCTGGCGGGCGTGCCGTTGCGGCAGCTGTGCGCGGGCTCGTTCCACTGCTGTGCGCTCTCCACGAGCGGCGAGCTCTACACGTGGGGCCACCCTCTTGGCCGGGATGTGAGCAACGGCAACTTGCTCGGGCACGGACCCATCCCGCTGCCCGCGGAGCATGCCCCTCTCGCGCAGCCTCCTCGCCGCGTCGCTGGGCTGGCGCAGCACCCCGTGGCCGAGGTGAGCTGCTCGACGTACAGCGTGCTCGCCCTCACCACCGACGGGCGAGCTTTCACCTGGGGCGACTCGGACGGCGATGCCCTCGGCCACGACGAGGACGAGTGCTCCGCGCCGCGCTGGCTCGACGCGCCGTCGCTGCGCGGGCAGAACTTCGCGCACGGCGCGGTCGCCTACACCAACGCGGCGGTCGCAACCACCGACGGCCGCGTGTTTATGTGGGGCGGCAACGCCTGGGAGCGAGGCATCGCCGCCGGCCGCGCCGCGCGCGGGCCGAGCGAGATCACGTGGAGCGGCGCGCCCCCGTGCTACCAGTGCACTTCGGTGTCACTGGCGTGGCGGCACGGCTACCTGCTGTTCCACAAGCGGGCATGACAGTAGTACTGCCTGCTCGCACTTTGGCGTCCATGACATACAGCTCGCTGCTCGCCGAGTCGGGCACGAAGAGGCGGCCGGACAGGAAGGAGCCAGAGGTGTAAAGCCAGCTTACAACGAGTGGGAGAGTGTGAGTTATTGGGGGTTGGGGGGGGGTCGGGAGTGTTGTTGTGAAATTCGGGAGTTTTCTCTGAAAATCGTTTTCATTCATTGAGAGCTATATGAGGATTCGCCGAGGACGTACGCACTGTTTCGGCGGCGGTGCTGCTGCGCGCGCCTCGCGGGGCAGAGCGGGCGGCGTCGAAGCCCCATGAGCGGCAGCATCGGCCGCGGGTTCAAAAGCCTCAGACTCGCGAGTCTCGGCCTCGGCGACGATCTCGCCGTGGCTGAGAGGACCAACGATGAGCAGGATTCGCTGGCCGCCGAGGGGCTCGTTGCAGACATCGTTCTTGTCCATCCAAACGACGATGAGCTTGCGGAAGCGCGGAATGGACTCACCATCATGATGGAGCGACAAGGCTTGACCATCACGACGAGCAGCACTGCCGATGGCAAAAGCACGCTGCTCAAGGTGACGGCGCCAACGGCTCGGCTTGAGGAGGAGGCTGAGCGGATCGGCATGTGCATGCTGCTCAAGCCCGCAGCCCCACACGGCGATCTGCCGCGTCCGTCGTCGGACGACGGTGCGACAGCCAAGGGCGTGCTCGACGGCGTGCAGAATGGCCTGACCCGAATTAGCAACGGCCTCAAGGGACTCGGCAGCCTGCTGGGGACCGACGAGCCGACGGAGCGCGGGTACACCGTCTACACGCGCGATCGGCGGGAGGAGTTTGAAACGAAAGCGGGCCTCCTCTTTACGGCGCTCGAGCGGCAGCGGCTGCTCTATGCCATCCTCGAGGCACCTATCGAGCGGGGTGGCGCGCAGCTGGACCTTGACGAACTGGTCAGCGAGGACGTCCTCTCCACGTACTTGTCGATGCACGACTCGGACAGCGACGGGCCGCACGACGTGCTCCACAAGTCGTGGAAGCGCTGCGGGATGATGCCGTGCAGCAAGAGCCTCCTTGGCGTGAAGCGCCGCGTCTTTCCCGATTTGGGGTTGTGCCAGCAGCCTCTGCCCGCGATCCGGGACTACTACGGCGAAAAGATAGCCTTCTACTTTGCGTGGCTGGACAATAACACCTCCCTGCTGTGCCTCTTGATGTGGGCGCTGATTGCACTCGAGGCCATCTACCTCGCCGACGGGTGCAACTTTCTGGGATCGATGACGGTCTCACTCGAGACCGCTGAGGACGACATGTGCGAAGGTGCAGAGGACCACGCCGACTGGGACGACCCAAAGTGCACCACACTCGCGGCGCCGACTCTTCTCGTCACCAGCGTGCTCCTCGCGCTCTGGGCGTCGGCGCGGGGGGAGATGTGGAAGCGGACGCAGAGGCTCCTCGCATACCAGTGGAACATGCTCGACTTCGACAGCGCGGAGGCACCGCGGCCCGAGTTTATTCACTCCTACCGCAAGGGCACGTACCGGCACGACGGCCCGAACCCCGCAATGACAAAGCAGGCTGGCTTTTACACCTCTGGATCCTTCCTGTCCGGCCGCCTCTTCGTGCCCGACTCGGCGAGCAGCGAGCTGTATGTCATGGACGCCAAAGTGCGGAGCAGGCAGTCCTGCTGGGGCGTGCCGCTGCTCCTCCTGATTGCGTCCGTCACCCTGTGCATCATGTTATCCATTTGGTCCTTCGGGATGCTGATGGCGCTCGCGGTTCAGTTCCAGGACGAAAGCTGGAACAGAGGCGGCTCTATCATCTGCTCCATCCTCTCGGCCGTGTGGATCACACTGATGAACGCGGCATACAGTAAGCTCGCCACCTTCATCACCAACCTGGAGAACCAGCGCACACAGACCGAGTACGAGAACTCCCTCACTCTCAAGCTCTTCCTCTTCACTGCGGTCAACTCGTACGGCTCCCTCTTCTACCTCGCCTTCCTCAAGCCGCTGTCCATCCCGCTATTCGACGCCTGGGGATGGCGCGACCCGCAGGACAACGCGTACGCCGACACGTGTGGTGTGCGTGGGAAAGACTGGTGGGCCAGCGTTGGTTGCAACGTCGTGCAGAGTGAAACATGCCGCGGCGGCGAGTATGACTGCCCCGAGGACTACAACTTTATCCTTGTGCGAACCGACTGCTGGGGTGACTTGCGCATGCAGATGATCACCCTGATGCTGATCAAGCCGCTCTATGAGCTCCCTCTGCAAATCCTTCTCCCGCGGCTCACAAACAGGCTCAACTTACTGAGGCGCAAGCGTTCCATCCGGCAGAGCCGCGGAGAGGGGTGCTGCGGCGGTCGCTGCGCCTGCAACGATCAATGCTGCAGCAGCGGCTGCTGTGGCAGAGGTGGCGTGGAGTCTGCCGACGGCGAGGGTGCCAATGATAGCGCCGTGGCGTCCCTAACGAGCCGGATCGAGCGACAGATCGCGCTGCCGGCCTTTGGCGGAACCGTTGCCGAGTACAACAGCAAGGTTGTGCAATTCGGGCTGATTGCCTGCTTCTCGGCCGTCTTCCCGCTCGGCACGGCACTCGCGATGGTCGTCAACTTCATTGAACTCCGCGTCGACGCACACAAGCTCGGTCACAACACGCGCCGTCCTCGCTACCAAGGCGCCCGCTCGGTTGGCTCTTGGGAGAGCATGATGGGCGTACTCGCGTGGCTTGCCGTTGCGGTACGCGAGACGGCGGCGCCGCTGCCTCTATGAGGATCCACCCGCTCGACGGGACGCCCCCCCTCCCTCCTCAGGTAAATATGCTTCTGCTAGCCACATCGTGGACCTTTCGCGACCATTTTATCATCCCCGTCATGGCGGCGGGACGCGGCGAGGGGGACTGCGATACGACCTCCGACCCCGCAGCAATGACGCCGCGAGGCCTCTGGTCGGGGACCAACATCTCGTGGTACGACGACAAGTGCACTCAGAACTACCAGCTCTGCTTCTCCGAGATTGGGTCCGCACCTTGGCTGCCCGCGCTGACCTACCTGCCAAAAGACGCATACGAATCAAAGTCGCTGCGCAGCGTGCTGTGCGACGAGGACGGCGTGCACTACGATCGGACCCTCTGCGACCTTTGCGGCGAGCGGCAGGAAACGGTCCACGTGCAAATGTTCATCCTCCTGGTCGCACTCGAGCACGGCATCGTTTTCGCAAAGCTGCTGCTGGCGGGGGCGGTGCCTGACGCGTCCACCGCGGTCAGAAAGGCTGAAGCGCGCCGCGCGCACGACAATGGCGTCGCCGCCAGCCAAAGCGCGGAGGGTGGGGTCGAGACGAAGGCGTAGCATAATCCGTTTTGTCTGCATGATGGAGTCTATCTCGACTAGATGTACGTTTCTGCCGCCTTGCATGATAACGTTCTCGTAACCGGTGCTGGACGTGGACGACATGCGGAGGGCAACGGGCTTGTCGTTCCAGAAGCCGGCGCGGAACCATTCGCCATTGCGGGCCTCAAAGGGCTGGCCGAGCCCCTCCAGCGGGCTAGGGTTGCCTAACGTTAATTTGGGGCCTAACAGTTGCGCTATTGTTGGCTGAAATCCTCAACGGTGTTCAAGTGTTCACCCCAGCCCACGCTGTTACTGTTTGTTACTGTTGTTACTGTTGTTACTGTTGTTCAGCGGTCAGCAAGCAGAAAATGCCAAACCCCCCGGGTAATATACCCGAAATACCTGGGAGTTTCCGGGTATTTTCGGGTATTACCCGCACTGGACACTAGAGATCGTCGTGGGTCACTGCCAGGCCTTCCTTACTGTTGTTCAGTCGGCCTAACGTTAGCTACTGTTGTTGGGGAGCCCCACTGTTGTTCTGTTGTTACTGTTAACACTATCAACACTGTTCAGCTCCTAACGTTAGGCAACCCTACCAGCGGCATGAGCAACTGTGCCGCTCCCGCTAACGTGTATCTTCACTATCAACGCGGTCCGTGAAGATACACCGCTTCGACTTGGAACCCGTGTATCTTCGTATGAAGATACACCCCGCTTCGGCGCGGAACCCGCATAAGTAAATCTGCGGTGTATCCTCGGTGTATGTTCCGTCCGTCTAGACACACGGAGGAGTGTAACTTCTCTCATGACACGAACCTCCCTCCAGGGAACCTCACAAGGGGGGGGGGGGGCGTGCCAGTCCTTGGCTACGTTATGCGCCTCTGTTCTGCGGCTGTTTTCCAGCCGAGAGCTCAGGTGGCGATGGCGTGAGCTACTGGCTGGGCGTACGAGGGGAGAAAAGGGATAGAGGGTTGTGTTCTCTAGGCCTACACCCCGGAGTACGTACGAGGGCGAGGCGAAAGAAAACGTGCGAAGAAAAAACGAATAGCTAGAGGCTGCGCAGGCCGTCCCGTTTGCTTTGGCCGTCCCTCCCGCGCGCTCCGCGACGTGATGTTGTTTCCATTTTTTTCTGAGCTCTGTCGGCGGCGACTCTGCGAGCCTGGACCGTGCGTGGGCAAAGTGCGGCGAAATGACCGCCCCGAGAGAGAGCTCTGCGCGCATACTGGAGTATGTCGACAGCTTCTTCTCCTCCGAGGTCAAGATCAGCGCCCGACTCGTCTATCTCATCATGCT
Source organism: Emiliania huxleyi CCMP1516 (assembly GCF_000372725.1). Classification (NCBI taxonomy): domain Eukaryota; phylum Haptophyta; order Isochrysidales; family Noelaerhabdaceae; genus Emiliania; species Emiliania huxleyi. The sequence goes on from NW_005194814.1 coordinate 105,042, forward strand.
GACCGGGACGCTCCTTTACAGCGCCGCTGCCTTCGCCGAGCCGGTGCTCCGACCGTCCTGCGGCAAGCAACCGGACACCGTTCACGCGGTCCTCGGCCAAGGCCTCGAGGGAGGGCTCGAGACGGCTCCAAACCCGTCCTACCGCGCAGACCCGTGCCGCTGGGATCGGTACGCCATTCTCCTCGGTATGAACCCTTGGGAGTGCGACATGTCGCGCCGGATCGTCCTCTCCCTTCTCCTCGGCTCCATCATCGGTTTCGAGAGGCGGCGCGCTGACCGGCCGGCTGGCATACGCACCATGGCGATGGTTTGCCTTGGCTCGTGTGTCTTCACTCTCGGGAGGTGAGAGAGAGCCAGAGCCGCCCTACCGCCACACTACCCGCCCACCTCCACGCCTACGTCTCTCTGGTCTCGGCGCCGCCCCGACCCTTCGCCTGCCCGCCTCCCTCCCTCCACCACCAGCATGTACGCCTTCGCCTCCTCCTCCTCGACGATGGGGTGGGATGCCTCGCGCGTGTCGGCGGCCATCCCCTCGGGCGTCGGCTTCCTCGGCGCAGCCTCGATTTGGAAGGGCACCAAGGGGACGGGCGAGGACAAGGTGCCGGAGGTGCACGGGCTGACGACCGCTACATCCGTGTGGCTCTCCGCCGCCATCGGCATCCTCTGCGGCGGCGCGCTCCCCACACCCCGGAAACTGCTAGGAGGGGAGGCCCGCACTTGGCGGCTGACCCCCTCGCTGCATTCGCCTTCTCCCCCAGGCGGGCTGTACGTGCCGTGCCTCTTCACAGCGGCCGCCGGAGTCGTCTACTTGCGGTTTGCCCCGCGGCTCCCCGGGTCGGCGGGATCGCTCACCTTTGCCCTGCTCGGCGACCACGTGGCGGAGCGCGCGCAGGGGGATACGAGGGCCAGGAGCTACACAGCGCACGCTTCGGCCGACGATTTGCCGCAGCTCCCGCCGCTCGACCCCGTCGCCGCGGCAGAGGCGGGCGCGTCGCGGATCGCGCCCAGCGTGCGCTCCTATTCCCTGCCGTGACACGCAAAAGAGGGTGTGTACAGTGGGCCTTCGCCATCCCGCGTTCTCTGTCTCACCTCACACACATCTGACTCACACTTGGGATCAACCCATGTGTGCCGAGTGACGTGAGTGTTTTTGTGTGTGTGGACACATGAAAATAAAATAAAAGGATAATAAAACAAATGCGATCACCGCAATGCTCAATGCGAGTTGAGTGTCACGGCTCACGCCCCGGCCCGCACGCAAGGGCCTGGGCCTCCACGGACCACGCTCCATGGTGCTTGCGTTGGTGGCGGGGGGGGGGGGCGGGGGGCGGTTCTCTACAGTCACTCTTACTAGCCCCTAAACGGCTACCGAAACGGGGTGCCCGGAAGGGCGATATCACGGCGGCCTAACTGTGCCTCCGTGCGCTCGCCACATACCCCCTGCTGCCCGAGGGTCGTGTTAGCACTTCATTGGGTACATACAGAGGCGGTGGGAAGCCACCACGTTCCCTTCAAAATTTCCGCCACAGAGCTCCGGTGTCCGGAGCGCTCTCTGCACGAGCTCCTGGGACGCGGTTTCGTCTTTCGATCCCAGACGGTCGTCGCACGTCGGCGCCCCAGTGAGGTCCGCCGTCATAGCTGTACGTGTAGCACGCGCTACTAGACACACTGCCTCCAAGTTGAGCGGTGGAAAATTGCGACCACCCCGAAGCCACGCACCGAAGCGCTGGCGTCCCTCGGGCAATCTGCCACCGACAGCAACACGCGCCTTTGATCACCGGCTGCTTGCGCTCCGCATACTCTCCAGAAGCTGTTGGTTGTGTGGCTGATGCTGCTTCTATCACTGCTCGACCGTCAGCCAGGAAGGGTGTGTCGCAACGCACTGTATTGAGTTTGGCCCGCAGCGGACCAGGACGACGCAGAGTCGTTCAATTCAACGTAGTAGATGGTAGATCTGAATCATGTTCATAGTTTCTCCACGTGTGGCTAAACTTGGCGAGGCGGTTCTGGGCGTCCACACGGCTTGCACCGGTGACCCTTGCGAGCGCGTCCGGCAGAGCGACTGAAGAATCGAGGACAGAGTCACAAATCCCGCTTGTTGTGCATGCATGTTTTGAGGTCGGGCAGTGCTGCTGTCTTCTCCACGCAGCAGCCGACGCCACCAGGCCTCGGTAGCTGAGCAGCAGGAGCCTCCTCGCTGCTGGCAGAGTTGCGCCTCTGTTTGCCGCCGCTAAGAGATCGTTGTTGCGGGAAATCCAGGGAATCTAAAGGAATCTAGAATCTGTGGGTCCGAGATTCGATCTGGGACCTGAGCCGCTCGGGGCCAGCTGCACATGACCCGGGGCCACTGCCATGTCGCAGACGACTGCTGATCGGCCGTCGCTGCGACCACGAAGCCGTTTAGGGGCTAGGCCCCCAAAAGGCCCTAGTGCCTAGATACCCGCGGGCATGCCCGGTTGCCCGCGGGGCGTCGCGCGGCGTGAGAGCTCGGAAGCGATCGAGGATGGCTCTCTTTCCGTGTAAAATCTAGTCGCGAAGAGCTACATACACTGAAAATCCATGGAATGGCACAACGTAGCCCAACGTAGCGCCCAATTAACACGTGTACTGTACGACGGCGTTTGACATACGTTCGCTCACAAGTGCAAGGGCTCCATCTCGCCCCCTCGCTCGCCGGCGGCGGCGTGGTGCAAATTTCGCACGGGCGCGAGCAGCAGTCCGGCGCACAACGTGCGCCACGCCAGCAGCAAAGCGAGCAGCACGCTGGCGAGGCCAACTGCGAAGGGCAGCGCAGCGCGCGAGCCGTACGCGCTCGGGTCGAAGAGCGAGCGCGAGAAGCACGGCGCCGCGGCGGCGAGGGCGACCGTGCAGGACGCGACGACGAGGGCTTGCGCCTGGTGGAAAACGGGACGCGTGACACGCCCGCGCTGAAGCAGCGGAAGCGGTGGCCCGACTCGCCGGGGCTGCTCGCCTGCGCGCGCTGCTCCGCCGCAAAGTGGCGCGTGAGCAGCAGCAACATGCTCGGCCAGAGCCCCACCCCGGCGAGCAGCAGCAGCAGCATCCCGAGGCGCAGTGCGGGCGCCTAGTAGGGGCGACGCCACGAAAGGTCGGGGTGGGAGCCGGCCGGCGCCGCAGCGGGAGCAGCCCGAGGGAGGAGGCGCCGACGGCGAGAGACAGAGAAGCGCGAGGCCGGCGGCGGCGGCGGCGAGCGAGGCCAGCAGGACGGCCTCCGCCCGCGTCGAGCGGAGGGCAGCCTCGCACCCCGCTGTCCACCCGCCGCAGCGCTCGCCGACACAACGCCGACGCGCGAGCTCGCGGCCGAGCGCAAAAAGGGCCGCCGCCGCCGCCGCCGCCGCCGCCGCGACGCCGACGGAGGCGACGAGCGCCTCCTGCAACTCGCCTGTTCACCGCGGGCCGACTGCTGTGAAGAGGCGCCGCCGACATCCGCCACGCGAGGACAGTCGCGCGGCTCGCCCTGCCGCCAGCCGAGGGTGGCGATGCTGAACGAGCCGAGCACGGAGCCTGTCGGACGACACCGTGGACGTGTCGCGGACATGCTCACGCCGAGGCGGCGGGACGTGCCTAGCGCGAGGAGCCGACGCCGCCGACGCCGAAGGCTGCGAGGCCCGCCGTGCCACAGAGCCCCTGCAGCAGCCGCGAGCCGGCGGCCAGCTCGAGGAGGCCCCCGCCGCTGGCGGCGGAGGCAGCGGCGGCGGATCCGCTTGCTCCACTGGCTCCGGCAACGGCCTCGGCTTCGCCAGCACAGAGGTGGCGTCTGCCGTCGTCCGCGGAGGTCCTGCTCGCCGGCGGCGGGGCGAGGAGGAGGAGGAGCGCCGGCAGGGGCGCGGCCACGCCGAGCACGAGCTGCAGCCGCGCGTAGCCAGACAGCCCCATCTCCATCCGCAGGAGCGCGGCGGACAGCGCCGTGCCGCTCAGGGCGGCGGTCGCGGCGGCGGCGGCGAGCAGGAGGAGGGCGGGCCCGAGCCGCTCGGAGACGGCCGAGCAGCTCATGGCGTGGTCGGCATAGAGCGCGTTGAGAGGCACCTGCGCCGAGGCGGCGCCAGCGACAGAGGAGGAGACAAACACGGCCGGCAGCCAGAGCGCGAGCGCCACGCCCTGCGGCGGTGGCGGCGCGTTGGCCTCTCTGGAGGCATGCGCGGCGGCCGCGGCGAGCAGGCACGCGGCGACCGCCTTGAGGAGGAGCGAGGTGGCGACTGCGCACCGCCGGCCGCGCCGGTCGGAGAGGACGCCAAACGCGGGTCCGCCAACGACGTGCGCGAGGAGTCTCACCGTGGTGAGGTCGCCCTCCACGGCCTGGCCGGAGCGCACCACGCCTTCGAGCGAGCCACAGTGGAACGAGCCGCTGAATGGGTGACTCCTGTTGACGGGAGCAGCGCAGACCGCGGCCGCTCGAAACAGCGGGAGCTCTGCGTTTCGTCCGACGGCGTCGATGAGCGTGCTGAGCCAGGCCACGGCGAGAGTGGCCGCGAGCGGCAGGATTCGCATATGCGTGTAGCTACTGTATCCACGGAGCACAGAACACGCCTTCTCAGTGGGGCCGCGAGAGTCCGCAGCCGCCAGTGAAATAGTGGGCGTGACCAGACCGTTTTGAGTAATCGACGCGTCCGCCGGTGACATACTCCAAAACACTAAAAATCTCTCTCTCTCATACTCCAGTAGATCTATCTTTCTTTCCACCCAAGAAGCCCGTTTGGAGGGATGGGCGGCAGTGTGCGGGCGGTGAGTGCTAGTCCTCTCATCAATTTAGAACGAAACGCCCCCCCCCCCCTTCCTCCCTCTATCCCTCTTGCTCTCTCTCTCTCTAGACCTAGACACCGACAGACTGTTCACCAACCAATCCTCTACCCCTCCCTCTCTCCCTCCTAGACTCCCTCCACTCGTCCGATCTGGCCAGCCTGGGAAACATACTGGCGCGGGAGCGTTTCACGCTTGCAGGCGCACCCGCGCGCGGGGGCATCTGCGCGCACACGGCGGCTTGCTCAGAGCGTGAGGACACATACGGAGGCGCGGGCGTGCGCGGGGCGGGCGAGGTGACGGGCGTGAAGCGAAAGCGGGTGAGGTATAATGGGCGTGGCCCGAAGGCGTGACATTGCAACCGCTGCAGCCAGCGGCGTACGCAGAACCTGTGGTTGCAAAGAGTTGGCCCCCCGCGTACCGGGTTTCCCCTTAACTGCAGGACGCCCCCTCTACTCGGAGCTAATGAACACCACACTGCACGCCCCACACCACCACTCCGCACTCACTCGCACAGGCCACTTGAGTAGACCCCCCCGCCTGAGGGTTCACCCTCCTAAAAGTAAACACGGGTCACCGAGGGTTGGCCCCGCGTACCGGATTTCCCCTTAACTGCAGGACGCCCCCTCTACTCGGAGCTAATGAACACCACACTGCACGCCCCACACCACCACTCCGCACTCACTCGCACAGGCCACTTGAGTAGACCCCCCCGCCTGACCCTGAGGGCTCACCCCCCGTCTTCCCAGGGTCCCGATCCTCCTTGATTCGCTCTCTTGCTCGTCTCCCGAGCGTCATGCGACGGCCCGGTGTGGCCGTTTCCCTCGTTGTTGGTGCCGCTTCCTCCGCTGCCGCCCCTCGTCCTCGCCAGCTTCTTCCCCCGGCTCCACCGACTCCAAGGGCATCGACGGCCCGGCCGGGGTCTCCCCGGGCGAGGGCGGCGGCATCGTGTCTCGTCGCCACCCCTCCCCGGGAGGTCGGGCCGGATCTCCCTGGTCGGCGAGTCGCGCCCGCATCCGCGGCCTCTCTATCGTTCTCGGCTCGCCCTCCCCCTCCGCCGGCTCCTCACTAGGCTCGGGGAGGCGCGGTCTCTCTCGCCGTAGATCACGGCGGTCCGGCCGCCGCCGCGACAGGTCTACCCCCGGTGGGCTCGCACGGCCCGACTCCACTCGCAGAGGCCGAGTCAGCTCGGCTCTCCCCTCCTCCGACAGTTGATTCCAGGCCCCACCCGGGGCCGTCCGCCTCCGCGGATTTCTTGCATATCAACCCTGCCGCCGAAGGCACCGCGCGGGGCGCTCTCCTTTCAGCCCCAATCCCAGCCAATCCCCGAAACCCACCGCTTTTGCCGCCTAGGCGCACGCCGCCGCCTCCTCGTCGTAAGGCATGAGCGACTCCAAGTTCACCAGCCTGCTGCAGCGGCTCGAGGCTGTCACGGTCCGTCTCGAGGGGATGGAGAAGTCGGCGCCGGCAGGGTCGGCGCCGGCCGCGTCGGCCGACGACGCTCCGCCGTCGGCCATGCTGGCCGACTACGACGCCCTCCTCGCCGGAGAGGTCGCGGCCTACGTCGAGCTCGCCGGCAAGCTCGGCGCTGCCGACGTCGAGGCGCAGGCCAAACTAGTCCAGCAGGCCTTTGTGGCGCAACGCGAAATGCTGGCGCTCGTCGCCAAGTGCAAGAAGCCGGCCGAGATGGGATCCATCGTCCAGCCGACCGCCGAAAAGATCGCCGCGGTGCAGGCTGCCGTCGACCGGCGCTCGGCGAGCTTCAACCACCTGCAGGCTCTCCTCCCTCCTCTCTCCTCCCTGCCCTCTCCTCCCACTCTCACCGCCCTCTCCCAGCCTCGAGCGCCCTCCCTCCGCTCAGGCGATGGGCGAGTCCATCCCTGCCTTGGGGTGGGTGATGGTCGAGAAGACGCCCGCGCCGCACGTGAGCGACATGTGGCAGTGCGGAGAGTTCAACCAGCAAAAGATTGTGATGGCCAACAAGGGCAAGGACGAGACGCAGGCAGCCTGGCTTGCCCCCTCGCCCAGCAGCGCCGGCCGGGCCGCCTCACCTCGCCTCCTCGCGGCTCATCTCGCAGGTCGAGTTCGCAAAGTCGATTAAGGCGATCTACACGGCGCTCGAGGCTTTCGTCAAGGCGAGATGCGCCGAGATGCCCGAGATGTCCCGAGATGTCCCGAGATGGCGCGAGATCTGCACGGCGCTCGAGGCTCTCGTCATGGAGAGACCTCTGCGCTGGCCCCTCGTAGTGCCGCCCCTCGCAGTGCCGCCCCTCCACCCTCTCACCCTCTCACCCTCTCATGCCACGGCGTGAGTGCACGTGCTCCTTCTCTCAGCGCCGCCTCTCACGGTGCCGCCTCTCTCCCCGCACCAGGCGCACCACCGCACGGGCCTGGAGTGGAACCCGAAGGGAGGCGCCGTCGGAGACGCAAAGGCGGCGGCGCCGCCACCGGTTGCGCCAGGCGCGCCGCCGCCGCCGCCGCCGCCGCCGCCGCCGCCGCCTCCGCCTCCGCCGCCGCCGGCCGATTCCGGCGGCGGAGGCGGCGGTGGCGGGGCCGCGAACGCGCTGTTTGCGGAGATCAACCAGGGCGCCAACATCACGTCGCACCTGAAGCACGTCAAGAAGGGCGAGGGGCTCAAGGACCGGCCCGTGCCCGTCGCAAAGGCGGCCGCCAAGCCGGCGGCGGCGGCCGCCAAGCCGGCGGCGGCGGCCGCCAAGCCGCCCAAGTTTGCGCTGGAGGACAAGCGGTGGTGCGTCGAGTACCAGAAGGGGGCCAAGGACCTGTGCGTCTCGGAGCCGCTCGTCAAGCGCGCCGCCCCCGCCTCTGCCGAGGTCGGCCCGAGGTCAGCCCGCTGCTTGCCTCGAGCCCCTCGCCCCGAGCCTAGGCACACCGTCTACCTGTTCAAGTGCGAGGACTGCGTGCTGAAAGTGAGCGCAAAGGTGAACCACATCACGCTCGACTCGTGCAAGAAGACGGCCTCCGCCCTCGACGCGCTGGGCGCCGCCCCCCCCCCCGTGAGCCGCGCCTCTTCACGCATGCACGCGTGGGCAGGCGGTCGTCTTCGACTCGGTGATGGCGGGCGTCGACGTCGTCAACTCGACCTCGTGCACGCTGCAGACCTTGGTCAAGGTGCGCGCTCTCCGCCGCGGCGGCGTCGCCGCCCTACCACCCCAACTTCCCTCCAGCCTCTGCAGCCCCGCCGGCCTCCAGCCCCGCCCGCCCTCCAGCCCAGCCTCGGACCGCCCCAGGTGCCGACCCTCACTCAACCCTAGCCCTGGCCCTAACCGTACCCCCTACCCCTAACCCTAACCGCCCCAGGTGCCCACCATCACGGTGGACAAGTGCGACGCGACGACTCTCATCCTTAACCGCGAGTCGCTCGACTGCGAGATCGTCTCGGCAAAGTCGTCTGCGCTCAACATCCAAATGCCGGGCAAGACGGACGAGGGCGGGTCCGCGGACGGGAGGAGCCTTCTCGGAGCCTTCTCGGAGCCTTCCCAATAGGCAAGACGGACGACGACGAGTTCAAGGAGGTGCCCATCCCGGAACAGTTCGTCTCCAAGTTCGACGGCGACAAGTGGACGACCGAGTGCATGGCCCACTCTGGCTAGCGTACAGGGAGGGGCGCCGGGGCCCCTTGCGGCGGGGCGACGGATGTGGACTACGCGGCCGGGGCTGCGGCTCGCCCCGGTCCTTTTACGTGTGCGGGGCCGGCAGGTGCGCTGAGGCGTGTGTTGTCAGCGTGCGCGGGGAGCCGGGCTCGTGGTGTGAGGCGCGCGAGGAGTAGCACTTGCGCCTGGGGCCCGGGGTGCGGGTTCGCGCGCGAGGCGAGGGGCAAAGAAAGCGTGTGCGTGCGCGCCTGGCGTCCTGCCGTGCGGCACTGTGACGCGCAGGGGGCTGCGCTGCTGTCAGTTCTTGTGGCCGCGCGCGGCGACGCGATATAAAAATAATGTTAACGATAATATACGTGTGACCCCCTGACCCCCTCCGTATTTAATACGTGTGATAAAAACAGAAAAGAGAAGAGAGACGCCCCCCCGCGCGCCGCGGCGCGCGGGGCGCGGGCCGCATCCCGCATGCACATGCGTCATGTCTCGCTCGTCCGCCGTCGGCCCTGCGCGCGCAAACGTGGGTTGTTGTGCGAGTATATGGGACACGATGTCTCAAATATGAGGGGTTTTGACTCCTACCGGCTCCTGACGCTATCCCTGGCAGCTCTAATGGCCAGGGTCAGTAGTGTTGTGATAGATGGTGCCCATACTAGCGCAGGAGCTGCCACACTCGCCCGGACCGTCCCCTTCTGGGGCCGGTTCCGCAGCCCGCGAGAGCCGACAGCGGGGCCGTGCCGCGGGTGCCTACTGCCGAGTGCCACAAACACTGCGCCGTCCCGCCATCACCTACAGGCTGTCTTGTGTGATGGTTGGGATGTCCAAACGCCACCATCTTGGCTCTTGCGACCTCAAACCCGCGAGCTGTATGGGTGGTCCTGACGTCGACAGACGCCCGAGGACCATGGTGAAGCTGAGCCGGAACGCGTCGACAAGTCTCGCCTGAGCCCGTGGCGGTCGCCGGCTGAGTCGCTGTGCACGGACCGGTACCTCAGGCGTCACCTCCGCAGCCTCAGGTCTCACACTCCATCACCTCCGCCGGGACGCCGTCGGTGGCACGCTCGGCGGCGTACTTTCTGCAGCTCCATCTCGAGTACGGCGTCGAGCCTACTCACTCCAGTTGGATACACGCACTCCCTGGGACCCAGGGAGTGCGTGTATCCAGCAAGCGGTGCGACCCGGCAGCGCGCGCAGGCTGCGGAGCTGCAACAAACTCGAGACACGCTTTTTTGGGACATTTTCGACGCTTTTGTCCCATATACTCGCACAACAACCCACGTGGTAATTGCGTCTAATAAATTGAAAAGATATTGAACACCCCCCCCGCGCCCCGGAGATTCCGCGAGAGAGCCGAGAGAGAGACTCCCCAGCGAAACGTCAGTACGGCTACGAGATACATTTTGAAAGCATTGGCCACACCTCGGAAATATGGAAGCAAAAGAGAGAAAAGTGTCGTGGCCCACGCGCCCCGCCGCAAAAGTACTCGGCGACACATTCGCCGACCCCGCGCCCCACCCCCCGTTGGTGAGCTGGGGCGACGTGCGCCGACGTGCGGTCTGGCGCCGGCTCACCACCGGTCACCAGTTTTCGTGCCGCTGCGCCTGCACCTGCTTCTCGATCTGCTTGAGGAAGCGGAACGAGCGCGACGCCTCGGCGCCCTGCACCTGCGTCGGCAGCGCCCAGATCGAGTCTGCCGCGCCGACGAAGAGGGTAGAGAGGGAGCTGCCGCCGAAGCGGCCAAAGCAGACGCCGGTTGCGGGCGCGGGCGTGCTGATCACGAGGCTCTCCTCGCCCTGCTCGTCGAAGACGCGCACGCCCTCGTCGACGCAGACGTACAGGTTGCGCTGCGGGGGAGGGGAGGGGGCAAGCGAGCGGTGAGAGCGGCAACGTGCGAGAGGGGCGTCACGGGGCGACGGGTCGGCGCTGTCGATGGGCGGTGGGCCGAAGCACGAGAGGCAAGCGGCGAGGGGGACAGCGGCCGGTCCCGGGTGGCAAGGGGCACGCCTGCGCGTCTGTCGCGAGCGCCGCGGCGTCTGACGGCGCCGTCGAGACGAACGGCTCCGGCGAGGCGGCGAGCCTAGAAGGCACGTCCACGCCACGGCGCGTCCAGGACGTGTCCGCGACGTGTCCCACGCGGGCGGGGACGGGAGGGGTCTGCGAGCCTCGCTTCGGCGGTGAGCGGCGCGCGCAACACGGCGCCTGGGAGCGAGTCGGCAGGCGGAGTGAGCAGGCGTGAGCGGGCGTGAGAAGGGCGCCCGGGACGTGTCTGAGAGGCGTGGCGGAGGTGGCTGGGAGACGCGTGGGACGTGTCTGGGACTTGTGGGAGGCTTGTGGGAGGCGTCCCGCCTCCGGCAGCAAAGAAGAGCTCGTCCTCGGTCGATGAGACGCAGAGGGAGCGGAGGGGTCCGCCGAGGGCGCCGTCCGGGAGGAGCTCGAGCGCCTGCCACTCGGGGGGGCGCCCTCCGATCCCGCCCAGCCCCTCGAGCCCCTCGTCCTGCTCGAGCAGCAGCAGCCGGCCGCCGCCGGAAGCGAGCAGGAAGCGGCCGCTGCTCAGCGCGAGGAGGCCGCCCGCGCCGTCGGCGCCGGCGACGGAGAGGACCGGCGCCGAGCCGCCCGCGTCGAGGTCGCGCACCCACACCTCGCCGCCGCCCACCGCCGCGAGCTCCGCCGGCGCGGAGACGGCGTGCGTCTCGACCGGCGCCGCCGCCGCCGGCTGCAGCTGCTGCGGCGGCGCGCCGCCCTCGGTCCACGCCCACTGGCTCCCGCCGGCGAGGAAGGCGAGCCGCTCGACGGAGCGCACCGCTTCCGCGTCGCCCGTGAAGACGTCGCTCGAAGGCACCCACGCCAGCTGCGACGGCCCGACGTCCGCCGCAAACTGGACGACGCGCTCCGCGGCGGCCTCCGGCGAGACGGCGGGCATCATCGGCAGGATCCTGGACAGCCGCACGGCCGGCGCGGCGCAGGCGGGATCGACCACCATGCCGAGAGGGGCGGAGAGGAGGAGCGCGGCGGCGGCGGCGGCGGCCATGTGTGCCGCGTGCACAGCGGAGAACCCAGCGCGGCGGCGGAACAGCCAGTGCGGGCGCGGATTTTTCTTTGAGCACTTGAGCACTGGATAGGGCCGATTCCGCGTGGTACGGGACCCCTCGATCGTCTCGCCCTCCCTCACTGGTATGTGATTTTTCTTTGAGCTTAGCCTTCGATGTTATGAACAAAAGTAAGGGCTCATGTTCGGCGGACATCTCTCGGGCCCACAGACATCCCGCACACCCGCCGGACGCGCGTTTTCTTTTGTGTGCGTCAGCGTTGTCGAGTGCGATTGCGCGCGCTATTAGTTAGTCCCCGAGGGTAAAACAAACAAATCTTGAGGCCGCGCCATGGGGGATCGACTGCCGTCGTGTTCCGCGAGCTCGACTCGCAAGTCATGCCGTCGGATACCCGATTGCCGGCAGGATGCCGCCCACAGCGGGGACTTGTTTGGTTCGCTTCTCTTGCGTCGTCGCGCACAGGAGGACAGATAGCGTTACTTCATGCGTTTGGTGAGAATTTCGAAAGGTGGCGCGTGTGCGCGCGCGCTCTGTGTGGTGCCCAGGCAGTCGGCCCAGCTAGGGTGAGGGGGCCTTCACCACTCCTACGAACTCTCACGAGGCACGTCTGATGAGGAACGATGCGCGGTGCGCGGCATGCCGTTTACTTGCGGGCCCGCTCAACGGAAAGTAAGAAAAAAAGTTGGGCCCAAGCCTCCCTTCAGGCCGCGACAGAGGAGAAAACGACAGGAGGGAGAACGACGAGAGTGGGACGACCGCGAGGTGGCATGAAGGTTGCAGCGAGAATCAGCGAGGCCGAGGGACTGCGAAGGGAGATAGAAAGAGGCAGACGACCAAGGGTTAGGGTGGGCGACGGCTAGGCGCTAGCACCACACTCCTCTCCTTAAAGTGGGATAGGGCGTCAGCGATCTGGGGCGCCGCCTGCAGATTTTTTTCTGTGAAGCAATTTTGCCGATGCTCGCCCTGACTTCCTGCTCCGGACCCAGCTTCGCCGCGCCGCTGGCGCCTGCGACGCGCGCGGCGCGCGGCGCGGCCTCGCCGACCATGGGCGTCGAGACCGAGCTTGGGGCGACCGGCCCGCTCGGGTACTGGGATCCGTTTGGCTTTGTGCGCCGCTGCCCGCGTTGCCCTTGCTCAAATTGGGCGGCCGATTGGCTAACCCGCCGCCTTGCCCCGGCCCGCAGTCCGTGCGCAACCCCGAGCGCTTCAACCGCTACCGCGCCGTCGAGCTGAAGCACGGGCGCATCGCCATGGCTGCCACGACAGGCGCCCCGCCCCCCGTGGAGAGCCCGCCGCCAGCTGCCTAGCACCCAGCGCGGGAGGCTGCGCCCTCGCCCCCTCGCCCTGGTCCGTACGTCTCCTCTCCCTCTCTCCGCCGCCTCCCTCGCCGACCGCCAGCGAGGGATTCGCCGCCGCCGCTGCCTGCGCTCCCGCCGTCCGCCGCCGCCCGCCCGCCGGCCAGCTCGCGTCTCGCGGCGGCGCTCAAGCTTGTCGTCCCCGCGCGTGCAGGCTACATGGTGCAGTCGTTCCTGCGCTGGCCGGGCTACCTGTCCACCTCGGCCAACATCAAGTTCGCCGACCTCCCCAACGGCATCGCCGCCTTCAAGGCCATCCCGCCCGCCGGCCTGTTTCAGATCCTGCTCTTCATCGGGGCGATGGAGGCCTTCACGTGGCGGTACTACGAGGGCCCGTGGCCGGGCAAGGTGCCCGAGGGCAAGGCGCCCGGCGACGTCGCGGGCGACTTGTGGGTGCGCTACACCGACCCCGAGGAGAAGGCCTTCAAGCTCAACGCCGAGATCAACAACGGGCGGGCGGCGATGATGGGCTCCCTCGGCACGCGACCATGCTGCGGGCCCGCAGCACGCCTCGCGCACGAGCCCCCGACCCCTCGAGCCGCCCCTCCGCCTCCCCGCAGGCATGCTGATGCACGACCACATCCTCGGCACGTGGGTGCCGCCCGGCTTCGAGTAGAGCCGCCGCCAACCTGCCGTTTCCCGGGAGGCCGCACGCACCACGCCGCCTTCCCGGCCGCGCCCGCCAGCCGGGGCGCGCCGCCGAGGCGACGCGCGCCCGCCGCAGTCTCGCTGCCCCCCCCCTTTCCCCTGCCCGGTGGGCGGAGCGGGGGGCGGAGTTGCTCGGGCGAGCGCGCACCCACACCATTTTACGCTCTGCTGTGATGAGAGACTTAGCATCCGGATGTGCACGCGCTCCACACACCGCATGTGTTGTTGTTTTGGATAGCGCGTAGAGGGACTTGAGAAAAATACGATTCCGACCGCGCGCAGAGGGCAGAGGCTAGAGCGCAGAGTCAGAGCGGGCCAAAAGCCAGAATTAGGCAGAGAGCACTCTGGCACAGCCACAGGGAGCCGCAGCACAAGGACGTAGGACAGGCACGCCCCCCTCTTTGGGCCAAATCGCTGTCCAAAGTTCGAGTGATGGCCAAAGATACACTTGACTATACGTTTCAAAGATATTTAAGCTTTATAACATTACACCGGTGTATCTTCCGCGAAGTGTATCTTCGAAGTTTAACGCGGTCCGTGAAGATACACCGCTTCGACCTGGAACCCGTGTATCTTCATATGAAGATACACCGCTTCGACCTGGAACCCGTGTATCTTCGTATGAAGATACACCGCTTCGGCGCGGAACCCGCATAAGTAAATCTCAGTGTATCTTCGGTGTATCTTCCGTCCGTCAAGATACACGGAGGAGTGTAACTTCTCTCTCATGACACGAACCTCCCTCCAGGGAACCTCCCAAAAAGGGGGGGCGTGCCGGTCCTTGCGGCGCAGCACCCACAGGGAGGCACATTACCACACACAGAGCGCCGTCGCCCCTGCGACGCAGGCCTCGGCAGCGGCATTCTCCAGTCGGACAAGTCCGACTGCCAGTCGGCACACGGCAGTCCGGTGTCCCTCAACGCCGCACCCGCGCCGCCGCGCGCACGCGCACCCCCACGGCACATAACGAGCGCGCGCGGGGGTGGGCCGCGGGGCCGCACCGGGCCAGCGGCGCAGCGGCTCTGGGGGGAGGCGAGGGCCCTAGGGGGTACCCGAGCGGGGGGGAGATGGGGTCCCCCAGCCCGCCGCAGGCGCCGCTTTTTTCGTATTTTTTTCGCGCATTTTTTACTTGTTTTCGGGAACTCTCGGCGTACTTGCGGCCATGCTATCACGCCTTGCGACATCCTTTCGGCGCTGCTGACCGTGCCATGCTGCTCAACTGACCGCCTGCATAGCTCGCGGCCTTAGTCTTCGGCATTCAGTGACGACCTGATCGTACGGCCAGTAGGAAGGTGTCCTTCCAGCGCGTGCACGCTCGCTTCTGACGCAATGCGCGTCACAAACTGCCTCGGATTGGCTGCTGGCACTCTCGAGGCTATGCCTACACAGCCTCGCGCGCATGGGCAGTCAAGAGGGACCATGCACCTTCTCAGGACAGCGCCGGTGCCTCTCTCTTGGACCGGCAAACGTGGTGGTCTCGTGTCACCGATGTGGGACCAGTGCGGCATCGCGCCATCGACAGCTCTGAACTGCGCCTCACCACTGACCGGGAAGGCCGCCAAGTGGGTCAGCACCGGTCGCACATTGTGGCAGCAGTCAGCAGCGCATGTCTGATAGCTAGAGCAGCAGCGTCAGGGTCGCAGGGTCGGATCGTGTCAAGCCTCTCGCCCGGCCGGCCGTGTGCAGACGTCGGCCTGTTTGCTGTCTGGAGTGATCTGTCGGCGGTCAGTACGACCGATCAGGTCGGAGTTTTCTGATGGTTGGAGGGTCTATCTGTATGTACTCCTCGAGATCTTTCCAAATCTGCCCTCTGATTAACCTAATCGGGAAGTTGGTGCTAGTAGAGACTAGTAGAGCCGGAGCCCCGTTTCCGCACTGCGGCGCGGCGCACGGTGCCTCCGGGGGCCCCCGCCTCCCCCCAGAGCGCAGCGGGTGTGCAGCGCGAGAAAGTTCCACGCGGAGCGCGGTCTCCGCCGTCCGCGGTCGAGGCTCGAGCCGGGGAGAACACGAGCGCGGGCTGTGAATATGGCTGTGAATACGACGTGTGTGTGCGAGCGGACGCGAGAGATAAAACCGAGTCCACACCGCAGTCACACTACTCACTAGCACTTCACTCAGCAGACACTCAGGCTCAGCAGAGCAGCGAGCCCGCTCCCTGCGCTGCGCTTACTATTCGATCATAGGTACATAGCAGGCTCTTACTGAAACCGCCAGATCGCCTGCCTCGCACGGCCGGCCGGGTCTGACGTGGCCCTCGGGCTGCGGTGGAGATGCTCCGCGTCCTTGTACACCAGGATCTCCTGCCCGCGGCAGTAGCGAGGCCTCACGATGTGCTCCTCGGTCACACCGAGGTCAGATGCAGCCTTCCTGTCCTGCTCACCCGTGCTGAGCCCGCGGTAGCTGTTCCTTGCCTTCAGCGACTCCGTTGAAAACTCGTGCGACAGCTGGACCAGCTCGGTGAGGATGCCCTCCCCCTCGTGAACGTCGTGACCACTTGCCCCGGCCGCAGGGAAGGCGAGCATCACCGTCCGGCAGGCGCCAAACGCGTACTGCAGATCGGCAGCGGCCCAGTCTTGGTGCCACTCCAGCGCCCCGGGCGGCGGCCGCTTGCTCTCGAACGACGTGAACCCTCCCCAGTGGTCTCCGCAGAGAGAGCTGATCGAGCTTACAAACTCGTCCGCGGTGGGCGCCCTGTCGCCGACGTGCTGCCTGAGCACGTCGCCTAGGCGTCCGCGACAGCCCTCCTCGTCTGACGCGGAGTCCGCGAGCGAGGTACCGATCTTGAAGAGGACCTTCACGTCGCGTGCGCAGCCGATCAGGGCGGTCCGGAAACTCCCAGACGCATGGAAGACCTCCGCGAGCGCCGGGCCGAATGTGTCCGCGAGGCTGACGAGCTCGTACCGTGCGGTGGCGGCAGGGCCCTTGAAACTATCGAGCGCGCTGGGGACGCGCAGCACGAGGCCCGCGCCCATCGCCGTCGGCTGCTCGGCCGCTGTGCCGGACACTCCCGCCCACCCGTCAATCGGGTTCAACGTGATGGCCTGCGTGCCGCCGACGTGTGAAGCTGGCGGTAGCCCGACGAGGCACAAGAGCATTCGTGCACGACGCCTATGCGCCGGGCGATCAGCTAACCGATCGTTTCGCAGAGCCGCAAAAAAAGTAAACTGACCGTGCGGTTGCGTGAGCTCGTTAGACTTGAGGGGCCGGGATATGGAGCTGCGCCGAAAGGCGAAAGAAGCCGCGAGAACAAGGGACCGGCAGGCGGCGGCGGCGTCGCTCGCAGAACGAGGCAGAGGAGAGCGACGCGACAGAGAGAGGAAGAAGTGACAAGGGAAAGAACGACGAGAGTGGGACGACCGCGAGGTGGCATGAAGGTTGCAGCGTGAATCGGCGAGAGACTGCGAAGAGAGATAGGAAGAGGCGGTCGCCCAAGGGTGGGCGACGGCTAGCGCATCACACCCCTCTCCTTAAAATCCCTGTGTGGTGGCGGCGTGCCGTCCTCCATCCCTCCCTTGGCTTGCCCGTTTTCTTTCTTTCTTTTTTGATGACTGCACTCCAAGTGCTCCAAGTGCTATTCTCTCGCGCGCGCGCGCGCGCTCTCTCTCTCTCCTTCTCTCTCTCCCTCCCTCTCTCTCTCTCTCTCTCTCTCTCTCTCTCTCTCTCACTCATTCACTTCTCACACACACACACACACACACACACACACACACACATGTACATGTTGTTGTGCATGTACATGACATGGAACATGTGCATGCCACATGTCACATGTCATGCACAGTGTGTGTGCCCCCCGCAATCTACTTACAAAACGGGTCCTTCTCAGCCGCCAAAGCGAGATCACCCGAGAGCAGCTGAGTCTGCCTCTGGCCTCGCCTCCCTCTCCTTCAGTCAGGCAGTCGTGGCATCCCTATGGGCCGTCCAGAGTATCGCGACCTCTGGCTTGTGTCAGCCGGTCACTCTTGATGTATGTGACCAGCATCGCCGGCTCGCTGGCCTCTCCGCAAGGCCTCTCCCCTCGACCGCGCGGGCTCTCTCGGCTACGGGACCGGCCCCAGCTTCGGCTGAGGGGGCTGACAAGCTGCCGAGCCCAAATCACTGTTAGAGTCGTGATTTCTTGTGTTGGTTTTCAAATCGCTCTCTCTCTCTCTCTCTCTCTGCTCTCTCTCTCTCTCTCTCTCTCTCTCTCTCTCTCTCTCTCTCTCTCTCTCTCTCTCTCTCTCTCTCTCTCTTATGTGACGAGGCACGGTAGCCGCCGCGGCCCCCGCCCCGGTAAGGCGACTGGCTCTACTTTTTTGCAAGCTTGCAAGACGGCGGGAGGAAGTGGTCGTTCTTCGTTCTAGCTAAACCCCGCCCTTCCTTCTGCCTGCCGTGTTGTCGAGAATGCACACACGATCCGGCAAGTAATCTACATCAGGAAACACGGAGGTCGGCCATCGTTGTCGAGGGCGAGAGCTTCAGCTTGACCTCGAGCGCCCTCTTGGGCTTGGACGCCTCGCGCAGCTGCGGGCTCTTGTCCAGGCGGCCGACGAGCGAGGCGAGGATGCGGCGGGGCCCCGAAAAGTTATCGCGCGAGTGCATCACCGTCGCATTGTCGATGAGGAGCGCGTCGCCCGGCTCCCACCGGAAGGCGACCCTCTCCCTCTCCATGAAGGCCGCCACCTCCCGCAGCGCCTCCCTCGTCGCGCCGTCGAGCGGCGCACCGTCTCCGTAGATGAGGGCCTTCGTAGGGCACACGCGCTCTGCGCCGGCGCCCGAGGTCGCCCGTGCCGTCCCGTCGTCCTCTTCGTCCGCCACGCGGTTAAACGTCGACTCGGCCGCGGTGAAGAAGACCTCGCGCCCGGTGCGCTCCTCCACCAGCAGGGCGGGGACGGGCTTGGTCACCACATGCAGCATCCTCGAGCCGTCGGGGTGGGTGAGCCACTTGTACGTCGCACCGTCGGCGTCGAGCTTTCGCTCCGCGGCGTCGGCAGTCGGAGCGACGCAGATGCGCCACGATTTGCCGAGAGCGGACGACGGGTCAGTCTGCTCCGGCATCACCCTCACGTACCGCACGCCCAGCGTCGCGAGCTTCTCGGCGACCGCTGGGTGCCTCTCGCGCAGAAAGCGAGCGGCGTGGTGGGACTGGACGATCGGCGTCGCCCCGCCCGTCGTCGCGCCGCGCTCGCAAAAGAAACAAACCACCGAAGGGGGCGAGTCGCACTGCGCCATCTCGTGGTGGAATGGGATCCTCTCCGACGGCGGAGCCTCGTTTGCGGTGAAGACGACGGCGGCCCTGTGCGATGCCACGTCCGTGCGGGATCCCGCAGAGCAGCGCATGTCAGACATGGGGATAGAGATGGAATCTGCGAGCTCGGCAAAGTCCGCTGCATTAGCTGCGCCCCAGCCCCGGAGGAGGACCGAGCCGTGCGAGTGGAGGAGTCGCAGCAATAGCCCGCGGTGGTTGTGAACAAATTGGCGGCGGTCGGCGAGGGTCGCTGATGATGGCACGGCGGGCCCAAGCGCGAGAGGAAAGACCTTTCCATCCTGAACTCGCGCCTCTGGCAGAAAGACCGGCTTGACGAGATGGTTCACGCCGTGCAGATCGATAGCGGCCTGCGCCTCGGCATGCCAACGGCGACGGCGCATGAAGCGGTCAATCAGGACTGCTGCGGCAACCGCCAACGAGATTGGGGCCAGCACAACCGAGCCACGCATCGTGAAGGCGATAAGGCGATAGTCCACCCGCCGGCCGCTCGCTCGGAGTACCTGGTAAAATTCTGAAGTTCCGAGGGGTCGGGGCTGCTGTCGCTCGTTCCAAAAGCAACACTATAGACCTAAGAGAGATGTGGGATCCTATCGACGGATCTTCTCTGGCTTCCATCTCTGCTTCTCCCCCCGCATGGGTGCGCCCAAGGGTTAGAGCACATAGGGTTCCCTCACCCACTCTACAGAGATTACACTTTGCCCCAGACCAGCTCTCAGACTCAGTAGAGTGAGAGAGAGACTCTCTCTCTCTCTCTCTCCAGCCAGTCTCAGTCAGGGAAACTCGTATCCTCAAAACTCGTATCCTCTTAGGAATGGAGGAGAAGAAAAAGAAAAAAACATCGGCGAAGGTCAGAGAAGCATCCTGCCGTCTTCAATGTTGGCAAGGCTCCTCCTCGCGCCGCCACCCGGCACCGCGGTGCGATGTGCTTCGCAACCAGTCATGCTCTTCGGCGGCGAGGAGCCCTGGCTTGACCGGCAGAAGCGGCAGAGGCGGCATAGGCGCGGATGGGGCGAGCCCGAATACAGCAGGATCGGGCCCATGCGCGGCGGGGGCTTCCGCGACCGCTGCTACGGCGACTACGAGTCTCTTGGGCCGTGGGGTCCTACCGACTACAACGGCTTTGGCGACAGCCGGCGGCTCCCGCCGCGCGACAGCGTTGGCGACCGCCGGTTTCGTGAGCCTTTTCGCGGCGGTCGCGGCGGCTTTGACGGTGGCGGATTTCGCAAGCCGTACCCGCCAACAGCTGTCGATGCCGCTCGGGAAAGGCTCGAGGCCGCAAAGTCGTCGGCGGTCGCGGCCCAGGAGGCGGCTCGCTGGGCGCAAGAGGAGGAGACCGCGGCGCAGCAGGCGCTGTGGGCGGAGGAGGCGGCCGAAAAGGTGCGCGAGGAGGAGATGTCCAACCTCGAGCAGGTGGCCCTCTCCGCGAGAGAGCACGCCGAGGCCTCGTCGCGGGCGGCGGCCGCGGCTGCGTCCACCGCCTTCGAGGCGGAGCAGATGGCCACCGAAGCCGCGCTCGCCGCCGGTCCTGGAGAGGTGAGTCGCTGCCACCCTTGCCACCACCGTCACTCCAACCCACCACACGCCACCCGCCACCCGCCGCCCTGACCACCGCAGGGAGCGTGGCGCTCTCCGCGCCGCCTCTCGGGCGCGCCGCGGCGGCTCTCCTCATCGCGCGCGAGCAGCTCCTTCCAAGAGCCGCTCTACCCGTACGCGGAGCGCGGCTACTCGGCCTCCGGCCCCTCCGGCCAGACCTCCGCGTACTCCTCCTCTTACGGCTCCTCCTCTTACGGTGCGGCGCCGCAAACCAGCGGCGGGGTCGGCATGGGCGCTTCGTCTGGCATGGCGCCGCCAGGCGGCATGGCGCGGCCGGCGATGGGTTCGCCGATGGGCTCGCCGATGGCGCCCCAGAGCAGCGGCGGCATGCCACCACGGCCTGGGATGGGCTCGCCGATGGCGCCCCAGAGCAGCGGCGGCATGCCACCCCGGCGCGGGAGCCTAGATGTGCAGACTCCCTCTCCCTGTGCTCCAACCGGCACTTGCGAGCATACATCTGTTGTTCCCCTAATTGACTCCTCCAGTCGCGGTTCACAACTTGTATTCACATCCGGACCCCTTGTGCGTTAGGCCCGGGATGCCATCGCCGTTGGGACCACAAAGCAACAACGGGCTGCCGCCGCGGCCAGGAATGTCATCGCCGATGGCGCCGCAAAGCAGCGGCGCCATGCCCCCTGCGCCCGGGGGCATGCCGCCGCGGCCGCAGATGCCGCCCCAGAGCATGGCTCCGGCGCCGAGTGGCGGCCCCGTCTACACGCGATAGGCGTGCCCCCACCACACGGAACCACCCCTCGTGGTCGTTTCATCTCCTTTCCTGTGTTTGCGTTGTTGTGCGTGGCCAGTGGTTTTTCTCAGCGAGTTTTCTCTCCCTTTCGCGGCCAGGGGGATGTCAGGCTCAGCGTTACAGGCTGATTCACCCCTAGCCCTAGCCCTACAGGCTAAAGCGTACAGCGCGCGGTCAGCGATGACGAGAACACGACGACGGGTGAGATCAGCGACTAGAGACACCGGTCACCGCTCCTGCGCAGCTCCACAGAGAGCCTTGGGGGGTGCGCTAGGGTTGCGGGCTGGGCTGGCCTGGGCTGGCCACGCCTTGCTTGGCAAGAGCTTGGCCCGGGGCCCCGCGGCTCGCTTAAGCAAGGCTATTACTGTCCGTGCACCGTGGCCCGGCGGGCGCCCCCCTGCGTGGCTATAAACAAGGCTATTACTGTCCGCCGGCGACTAGCGGCAGAGACGCTGGAAGACAGCCCAAGCGGGTTCATGCCTGATGACTCCGCGGCGCGGCCGCTTAATGCATCAGCGGTGCTGTGCCGGCGCCGCCGCCGGCACTGAGACGAGCGCCTCTGAGGCTCAGCGCCGAGGCCAGGAGGGCGCTGGTCGCAATCGACGCCAACATCCGCACGTGGTTCCATCGCGTCCACGACGTGAAGTACTTGGCCCAGACGGTCGCGTCGTTGCCGCTGCCTGTCACCACGTAGCGGGCAAGGGCATCGTTCTTTGGGACATGCACGAAAGCGGTCAGCAGAAACTCGCCGACGAGGAGCAGCAGCGCGCCCGAAGCGGCGAGCGTGTGGTCGGGCGATCGAATGCCCTCCTTGACGCACCGAAACAGCACATAGCAGCAAGCGAGTGGTGTGCCCATGAAGATGAGGAAAAAGGGCGGGTTGATGATGGCTTCGTTGATGCTGTTCATCACGTGGATGGCCGTCGCCGGAGGCTGCGTGTTGAGAGCCTGCATCACGCAGAAGGAGAAGATGAAGTACAGGCCACCAAGCAGACCTGAGCCCACTATGCCCGCCAGCATAGCAGCATTTGCAGCATCTGCCGCTGCCATCACGACTCGCACCCTCCTCGGTACCAATCGACTCGCTGCACACAAGATTCGTGAGACGTGCCCGCTGCGAAGGAGCAGAGGCGTCGCCGCTAGCAGAGCAGGCGACAGGCGCGGCGCGGCGAGGAGGTGTGTGGCAAGGAGAGTGATGGTGAGTGCTTTTCAGCCGAGTCGGGGGCCGGACCGGCTTGGGCCTGGCCATCGAGACCTCGAGAGAGGCCGCCCGCAGGACCCAAGGCGAATTGGCTTTCTTTGGCGGGCAAGGACCGGCAAAATCAAAAAAGAAAGTACCGAGGCGTGACAGTCGCCCGGGGGGGGCATCAGCCAGAGGTCTTCCTCCTTCCGATTGGGCTGGTTCGCCACCGCCACGGCCCACGCCATGTTCAGACCGGTTCCAAACCCGCCGGTGCGGTGTGGAGAGGGGCGGGCTGCTACATGTACATGTAAGTGGGCTGCTGATGCTGTGATTCTCATGTTGTGATCCTTGTTGGAGCCGGCGGGAATCTGTCCTTGCCCTCTCTTGCCCTTTTTTAAGGCCGGCGAGCCAGTGGGCAGTGGGGTGGCGAGCCGTCTCACCGGAGGCAGAGGATCCGCGACCGTCCCCTCGCGTCGCGGAAGCGCGGAGCGCGGAGCGAATAATCGACATAGGCGGACGTGTCCACAGAGGACCACACCTGTGGAGCGCTGCGGTGAGAGGGGACCTCACAGGGCGTCGGCCGCACACAACCGTGCGCCACCCACTCGCCTGGCATGCGCACGTAGGATATGTAGTACACGTTTGTGCTCTCGTTAGATTCGCCGAGACACAGAGCTAAGTACGAAACCAGCAATGGCACCCACTACCATCCCCAAAATAGCTGACCGGACGCGTTCGCGGCGGGACGTGAGGGCACGCTGGGCGTGAGTGCGCGCAACGGCCTCGAAGGCCGCTCGCACGGCTGCCGGCGCCCCGCCGTTGTAAGCCTCGTACCTGCGCAGGCCAGGAGCCACGGGAGCCATCCCGCTTCGGAGAGGGCTCCGCTAACATGGGAAGGTGCTATCTTTGCACACCCGAGCTGCTCCAGGAAGGCTCGACCCTTGGCTGCGCGCCCGCCGCCAGTGCAATGGGTAATGATGGGATGGTCATGGCTCTCTGGCACGCCCGCTGCGCGGAGTTTTGCCACAAACTCCTCGAGGGTGGTTGGCCGCTCTGTTTGTGTCTTCCCGTCCACGTTGAGCGGGCAGTGGATTGCGCTCGACAAGGTGTGGCCGCCCTTGGCTTGCGAAACCTCACTCGGGTCCCGAAGGTCCAAAATTATTGCGTGACCAGCAATCGCCTTGAGCACGCACACTTCTGAGAGAGGGATCACCCGCCCGTCGGGCTTCACGACGGCTCTCGGTGCGCAGTCGCCCTCATCGCACTCGGGATCGCTGCGGGCCCACTGCGATGGGCGCAGGTTGGTAGGGTCGGAGCCGACGATGGTTTTTGTCCCTCCCATAGAAGAGAGAAGGTCAAGAAGCGGGGCGCCGTATGCCGCGGAGTTTCTCCGCGGATCCAGCGGAGGGGACGGCCGAGCACCCGTTTTGAGCGTTTTTCTTCCTATTGTTTCTTTTTTCGTTTTCCTCTTTTCCTTTTTTGAGAGCGCCTTCGTTGTTAATTTCCTTTTCCAGGCTGACCCACAGGCTGTGCGCGCAACGCGGCCGGGCGGGTGAGAAGGCAGAAGGCTCGCCAAGCACCGCTCAGCGGCGAGGGGGAGGGCGGCGGCGGCGGCGGCGAGGCGCGAGGCGGTGGCAGCGGTGGTGCGGACGGCGGGATTGACAGGGGAGGCGGCGGCCACGAGCGGAGCGGCGGCGAGAGGGGGGCAGCGGCGAGGCGCCGGCGAGCGAGGCGCCCGCGCCATGTCAGAGGGACGCCGCCGCGAGATGGAGGGCGGCGGTGACGGAGGCGAGGGGCGAGGCGGCGGCGGCGGCGGCGGCGGCGAGAACGGCGGCACCGAGTTTGTCTCGGTGAGCGGAGCGGCGGCGGGAGGAGGAGCAGCGGCGGCGCTCTCGCTGTTTGAGCGATGTTTTGAGCCTGGGATCCCATGTCACTGCGACCGGCGTGCCCGGGAGCAGAGATCGCGCGCGCGCCGCATTCACGACGCGCGCGCGATCTTCGCGGAGTCGGGTCCCCAGAGGGAAGCGGTCTTTTCGGCCGACGTCCAGCGGCGCACAAGGAAGCAGGCGCAGCGCCGGCGGTGTCGCGCTGAATGGGGGCCAGCAGGGAGCAGTGGCGAGGGGCGGCGGGCTCGGACGTCCACCGAGTCGCTCCGCGCGGCAGGCGGAGCGCGCGCGCGGGCCAGGAAGCTCTCGGCAGGCTGCAGAGGACATCTGCACTTATTGCGGGGCGGGCGGGGCGGGCGGATCCACTTTGTATTCGCCACACGCCCTGGCCGGCCTCCCTACCGGTATAAATACGGCGGAGGTATTCTTTTGGCGGCCTTGAACGAACGATGTCCATGTGCGACCAATCACATGGGAGAACGACACACATACGTCTCAACAGCTCAGTAGACAGTACCAATCTGGGCACAGCCACAGGCCACAGTACTACTAGTATCTACGAGTAGCCGAGAGGGCACGCGCTTCACACTGCAAATGGTTTAGGCAGGCTCCCCCAAAGCTCCGCCGGGTGTGTCCCACCGAGCACCGTTGCCTCACTTGGCCGCGTTACCTCACTCGGCCGCGGCCGCCGGCAGCGTTCTGTTCCTTCTTCTTGTCGTAAACCTTGTCAAACTGCTCCTGGCTCTTCCGCCGCGCCGGCGTCTCGGGCTCCTTGCCGATGACTATCCGCTCCGCTCGCGCGCTCACGCCGCCACCGCGGTAATCGCGGCTGAGCTTTCCGAGAAAGCCGCAGCGCAGCAGATCATCAAAGGGCTCCTCGCGCGGCACCACGCTGAGCATCGGCTCCTCGGCCTTGGCGCCCATCAGCGACTCTAGCAGCGAGGGCGCTGGCGGGCGAATGGCCCAGGCGAGCTCCACGGGCTCGGCGAGATCGATCCACAGCCGGTTCGTCTCGAAATCGTTGAGGCACTCGTACGCCCAGCGCTCGATGAGTGGTCGCTGCTTCGCCACCGCCGCCGCCAAGTCGCTCACGGACTCACACGCGACCACGCCGATGTTGCTCCAATGCGGGACGGTGCTCGTTTGCCTTGCAAACACGCCCGCCTCGACGCTGTCCTTGTCCTTGGGCGCCCACGCTCGCAGGTCGAGCGACGTCTTTGGTAGCGCCTTACTCGGCATCAACGAGAAGTAGGCCTCTCGCTGCGCCGCCGCGCACGCCTCACTCACTTCAACGAGGGCGAGGAGCGGCCGCCCGACACGCACCGGCGTGACGAGCGGAGAGGTGTCGATTCTGAGGCCGTTGAGCGTGGCCGGGGCGAGCGCCGAGATGCAGGCAGTCGTCAGGATCGCGACGGGCGGCAGCATTGCGAATGAAGTGCGCGCAAGAAGAATTCTTGGGAATTTGCGCCACGGCGCTGCATCATGTACTACCGCTCCACGCCAAAGCGCGGCGACGGTGCTCGCCGGCGCTCGCGTGCCTTCGGTGCTCGGGCGCGCTCACCGTTGTGGTTGTTCAGGGCGGCTCGCACAGCGCCCGCACACAACACACACACACACACACACACACACACACACACACACACACACACACAAATCACACACACACACACACACACACACACACACACACACACACACACACACACACACACACACACACACACACACACACACACACACACACACACACACACACACACACACACACACACACACACACACACACACACACACACACACACACACACACACACACACACACACACACACACACACACACACACACACACGCACGCACGCACACACACACACACACACACGCACGCACGCACGCACGCACCTACCAACGCACACATGCACACACACACACACCATGCACAGACACACATCCCCTTCGAAGTCCCCTTCCCCCCCAAGACCCTCAAGGACGAGGACACGCGCAGGCCGCACATCTAGCGAAGCCCACAGAGAGGGAGACTCCTACCACCGCACCTGCCACCCTCGGCGCGTGAGCCTCGGCCGCCTCTGTCACTGTGCCTGTGGTAGTGAAAGAGACTGCCAGCGAGGAAGCTGGAGGTTAGGTCGCTAGACTGAGATGAGACCGCCAGTGGAGTTGGGAGTCCACCGAGCACCGCGCTGCGAGCCTGTGTGTCGTGTCCCTTGGCAGTGGCAGGAGAACCCCCCTGTGCCCTTGATCGTCCTTCCAAAATCCTGCTCGTGCTCCTCCCATCCCTCATTTGGGTTGTCTGTTCTCTTTCGTGGTGAGCCGGTGTGTGTGCCAGTCCGCGCCAGTCCGCGCCCTTGTCGTGCCAGCGTGCTGTGAGAGAGGCTTGTATTTTAAGAATTCTTTCTTGCGCCCTTGTCGTGCCAGTGTGCTGTGATAAATAAATAAATAAAAACGGACACCTCTCTACTGTGAGATGGGTAAAAAGGAACAGGCCCCCGTAGTGTGCTGTGAGAGAGGCTTGTATCTTAAGAATTCTTTCTTGAGCACTTGAGCACTGGATAGGGTCGATTCCGCATGGTACGGGCCCCCTCGATCGTCTCGCCCTCCCTCACTGGGGTGTTCATTGGGGGGGTCCATAACAAACACGGTACAGGATCGAGGTGCACGCTGCCGAAGCAGTGTCGTCCCCCCTCTCCATCGTCTCACTGGGAGACGTCGGCGGTGGTGGCGGTGTGACCGATCGAGCTACAAGAGGAGCTTGTTCGCGCTGCGCTAGCTAGGCTGAGACTACCCACCCTGGAAATTACGGCTTGAGGGTAAATAAACGTTCGACGTATCACACAGCACACTACACACCTTACACACACAGCTAGAGAGAGAGAGAGAGAGAGAGAGAGAGAGGACTAGGTCCAGCCCTGGGTGGCGCAAGATCTGAGGTTTTGTGACAATCCTCAGATCCGTGTTTTTCTCGTTGTTTTGTCGCTCGCTCCGCTCGCCACCTCACGCTCCGTAGCCCGGCCATGGCCAGTACCCCGCGTCTCAGTGAGACGCGTGGTACCATCCAACTCCGGTCGACGGGCTCGAATGCGCTCAGCCTCAGGAGGGACAAAACCGCGCGAATTCTGCACGCCTCGCTGCACCGCTGGCTTGACTGAATCAGGCAGCAGCAGGCTGCTGCTGCTGCCACAGCAGCAGTCTGCTGCGGCCCTAATACGCAAGTTGATGACTAGCAGCACTGCCGGGGGCATTCGAGCCGCCACAGCCGGTGTGCTGTGCACTGCCACCTGCCCGCGGCTACGCACAATGTGCGCTCGCATTGGATGAGCCCTGCTGATGGACCTGCATCGCCTAGCTGCACGAGAGCAATGCCGCAGGCAGTGGCCGTGGCATACACTGCGAGCACACTTGGTGCAGCTGCGAGGTGCAGCAAGAGCACGTCGTTCCTGCCTCTGATGCCACTCTCGCGGCTTGCAGCGCGTCACTCGCGCATGCTCTCCAGGAGCTATGGCGGGCGCGTGTGTGGGGCTGTAGCCTGTGTTTGGCCGGTTCTGACCCGTTTACTATCAGTATCATGTCCGGGCCACAAAAAATCGCACACGGGTAGCGGCTCAGGGGCCCAGTAAGTCGCGGAATCGCCAAATGTCACAACCTGCGCCACCCAGGGCTGGACCTAGTCAGAGAGAGAGAGAGAGAGAGAGAGAGAGAGAGAGAGAGAGAGAGCCCATGACTTAGTTGGTATAGTACCCACCTTCACATAAAAATGTTTCTTTTTTTAGGGAGGTTTTGCGGAATTTCGAGGCCGGCCGAAGAGAGGCGCGGGTAAGTTGGTTTGTTTAAGGAAAAGAAAGAAAAAGACCTACGCACCTTGTCTCACGGCCGCCGCCCGCCTCACCCGGCTAAAAGACATGGCGCCTGCCCGCCACCGCCCGCTCACCCGCCTCGCGCTCGCCGCCGCACCCGCCACGCTCGAGCTGCCGTCGCGCCCCCGCCCCGCCCTCGCGCGCCGCGCGGGCGCGCTCCACACACCCGCGCGCCTTCACCGCCAAACCGCCGCGCCGACTCCTCTGCGCAGAGCCAGCAAGAGTACGACTACGTGTTCAAGCTCGTGCTCATCGGCGACTCGGGTGTCGGAAAGTCTTGCCTGCTGCTGCGCTTCGCTGACGACACGTACACCGAGTCGCACATCAGCACCATCGGCGTGGATTTCGTGCGCCGCCGCCGCGCCCGCCCAGCTGTCCGGCTGCGGCGCTGTGCTCACCCAGGATGCCCACCGCGTCGCAGAAAATCCGCACGATCCAGCTCGAGGGCAAGACCATCAAGCTGCAGATTTGGGACACGGCGGGGCAGGCGCGCGCGCGCCCATTTCCAGATTCCGTTTGACGCAGAGAGACACGTCAGTAAAAGACGTGCAGTCTGCCGGCGCTGATCGCGCTTCCGTCACCGCGCAACGCAGGAGCGCTTCCGCACGATCACGAGCAGCTACTACCGCGGCGCGCACGGCATCATCGTGGTGTACGACACCACCGATGCCGAGACCTTCGAGCACGTGAGTTGGCCCGGCCCTCAGTGTCCTGCCACGTCCTGCCGCATCAGCACGTGCCTCTCCGTCGCGTGAGGGTGGCGCGCCTTGAACGCTCGCCCTCCCTGCCTCTCCGGACGGCGCAGGTCAAGACGTGGCTGCACGAGATCGACAGGTATGCGTCGGAGAACGTCAACAAGCTCCTCGTTGGCAACAAGTCCGACCTGACATCGAAGCGCAGCGTCGAGACGGAGGCGGCAAAGGAGTTTGCGGTGCGCGGCGCCCCGCATGCCAAACCCCGCGCGCCAGCTCTCCCGCCCTCCCGTTGGGTCGGCGCTGCGCGCCCCACCTTCCCGATCCCCTCCACTTCCCGCCTCCTTCCCCCCCCCCACCCCCCCACCCCACCCCACCCCCTCCCTTCCTCCTTGCTCGCCCCACCCGGCTTTTGCCGTCCGCCGGGCTCGCCTGCGCCGGGCACGCTCGCCCGAGACAGCTAGACCCCCTGCGCCTCGCCGCACGCCGGCCGCGCCTGGCTCACGCCGCACCCCCCTCCCCCCACCCGCCCCTTCACCTCCGCGCAGCAATCTGTCAACATCCCCTTCCTCGAGACGTCCGCCAAGAATGCAAGCAACGTCGAGGACGCCTTCATGTGCATGGCGACCGAGATTAAGAAGCGCATGGCCTCGGCACCATCCAACGAGCCGTCGCGGAAAATCAACATGAAGGCTGGCGAGACCGTGAAGTCGGGTGAGCGCCGCCGCCCACACGCCACCGCCGCGCCCTGCTCCTGCGCTCCCCGGCGTTTCGTTGTAGCCGCACCAGCCGCCGCACCCGCCGCGAGGCGCATCACGCAGGGCCGACCGCCACCCCTGCTTCCGCGCCGCTCCACCCCACTCGTGCGCGCGCCTCGGCCTCACCGCCGGCGCGTCTCCCCTTGTCCAGGCGGGGGCTGCTGCTAGAGGCGCGCGGGGAGGGGCGGCCGGCACCGCGGCGGCAGGCGGCCCCAGCGAGGCTTGCTGCGCGAGCCGCCGCTGCGGCCCGCAGGGGCGTGGGCCCCTACGTAGGCTCCTAGCCGCGTCTTACGTTATGTGTCAATCCGTGCTTCGAGGTGCAGTGGGAGGGTTGTGATTGCGCTGCGGCGGCGCGGGCGAACAGGCAGCCACCGGCCGGGGCTGCTCCTCCTTGTACGCCATGTGTGGAAGGGTCGGGGAGTGGCGGCGGGGCGCCGCCGCTCTGCGCGCGCGCGCGTCCCGCAGGCTCTCGCTCTTTCCTCCTCCCCCTCCTTGGGGGAGAGCCCCATCCGGCGCTCCCGGCGCGCGCGCGTTTTCGAGCGCCGTTTTCGAGTTGAGAGCCGCCTATGTGTTTCCAGCCGCCGCGCTATCGATCTTTTTTGTAATGTTAACTCCTACGCACAAAGTGGTCGACGCAACCCCGGACTAGCGAATCCCAGCGTGCATCTCGCGACCTATCTGCGCTGGGGCCTGGGCACTCTCCCCGGTCTCCCCGCGGCAGACGCCAAGACCCCGCCCCCGCCCGCGCCCCGGCCCCGCGCACACTTGCCCTAACTGCACACAGGGAACGCGACCCACACAAAGCCCCAAAGTAGGCATACCCCCCCGGCGCAGTGTCCCCCGCTATGTGTCACCGTTTGTCGGGGCACGCTAACTCCTACGCACAACACATGCAGCGCCTTACACCTCATAGGCTAGAGTTGCGCCGCGGCTCATACGCCCGCGCGCGGACGGCCGCGCGGCGCGAATGAGCATCCGCCCGTCCGTCCGCGCCGCCGCCGCCGCCGGCGGCGGCGGCGGCGGCGGCGGCGCGGTCCGCCTCGTCCAGCTCCCGCGTCGCGCGCAGCGCGCCACAGAGCTGGCCGGCACTGCTCCGCACGTGGCTGCTGCCCGTGGCGGCCACGGCCTCCGACCACGCCGCGCTGTAGGACGCCTGCGCTCAGCCCAAGCGGCGTCAGCCTCGGTCGGCCTGCCTCAGTAGGAGGAGAGAGGGGCGGGAGGGCGCGGCGCGCCTCGAGGGAGGAGAGCTGCGGCAGCAGCTGCTCTATCTGCGCGCCGCACGACCCTCTCTCGGCGGCCGCCTCCCCGCTCCGCCGCGCCATGGCGGACGCCTCGTCGAGCGCAGAGGCAAACGCCTCCCCGTCGGCAGCCCAGCCAGCGTGGCACTTGACGGGCCGAAAGTGGCCGCCGTCGCGCAGCGCGTGCAGCGCGGCGAAGCCGTCGGCGTGCCGCGCCTCGCGCAGCTCCTGCGCGAGCAGTTCGAGGGCGGGCCAGTCCACCTCGGCGATGGGCACCTGCAGTGTCAAAACAGAGCCTCCTCTCTTTCGGCGTCGACGCACGGGGACTGCGGCTAGGCTCATGGGCACCGCCGCGGGCGGGTCACAAGGCTGCGCCACGTGCAGGCTGTAGCACAGGAACAGGCCGCCGACTCGCGCCTCGAACGCCGCGTTGACGCGCGGCTGCATGTGGCGCGCGACGGCGCGGAGCAGCAGCTCCACCCACTGCGCGTCCGTCTCGTCTACGGCGGAGATGCGGCCGCAGCGCTCTCGCATCCCGAGCAGCCGCCCCGGCCGCAGCGTCCTCCAGATCTCGGAAAACTCAGCAAATCCGCTGCCGCCGCCGGCCGCCACCGCCTCGGCAAAGCGCCGCACGCACTGCTCAATGTCGTAGAGCACCTGGGGCTGCAGCGGCGCCCAGGATACCAGGCCGGCAGTGCCACGATGCGGACCGCGAAACTGCCGGCCGCCTCGCTCGCCCTTGGTCGGCATACGAAGGCGCGCCCAGGCGTTCCCGCCAAAAGAATTTCTTAGGGGGAAGCCTCTCTCCCAGCACACTGGCACGACAAGAGAAAGCCGGTTGTACCTGGGGGAGGGCCCGGGCACAGGTTCGGGGAAAAGGGCCCCTGCGCGAGGGCCTATGCGCGCTCGCGCTCAGTGCTCCACCTTTGCAGGAAGAGGCGCCGCAATCGGCGCGGCCCGTTCCCCGGGCTGTGTGGGCATCTGCCGGCGTCGGTCAGTCACCGGCCGAGAGGCGCCGCGGGTGAGGCGGCGCGGCTGCATTTTGAACGCGCCGCACTGACCCCGTCGAGAGGCGGCGGCCAGCACCGCTCTTCGGCCGCCACGACAGTAATGCCCCAGCCGAAGCCCCAGCCGACTCCGCGTGAACTCTCGAGGGATCTCGAGTTGCGGTCCCCGCTGCTCGGTGTACGAACTCTGTTCACAGACCTTGTTATTGACAAGAAAATACGTCCTATGGCGCTTTGCGCTGGTCTATGAGACTTGAGAGGTTGACACCGAGCAGCTGGGAGTGGCTGCGGCTATAGCAGACAGTCGGCATTACGAAGGCGGAGGGGCTCAAAAGAATTCGCGCCAAAAAATATTAACAACGAAGGCGCTCTCAAAGAAAAAAGCTCTCTAAAGGAGTGTGCGGGTCAGTGTGGCCACGACCGGCCGCACAGGCCGTGCCAAGCTCCGCCGGCGTGGCAGCAGCTAGGCAGCGCCACCATGCACGGCCTTTCTCGCGCCTTTGCTAGCACATTGGCCGACGCCGGTGCGCATCGATCGCATCTGCTGTCGCTCGCCGCCAAGATTGCTGGCCTTTGAGGCTGGCGCAACGGAACGCCAGCAGCGAGGCTGGGCTGCCACTGAGCGGCGC
This sequence comes from Emiliania huxleyi CCMP1516, assembly GCF_000372725.1. Classification (NCBI taxonomy): domain Eukaryota; phylum Haptophyta; order Isochrysidales; family Noelaerhabdaceae; genus Emiliania; species Emiliania huxleyi. The sequence goes on from NW_005194814.1 coordinate 137,301, forward strand.
GGCGCGACGGTGAGGCCAGCCAGAAGACGAGCATAACCCCGCCGCTGCGGCAAATCAGAGGCAGCCACTTGCGGGTCCGGTTTTGTTTGCCTCGCCCGGTCGGTCGGCTTTCTCGCGCATGTATATGCGATGGGACTGGCCCCGACGGTTTACGCCGGCGGCCCCCGCCGAATGTCACGAGGAGACAAAAGAATTCGTCCCAAAAAAATTAAAGAACCAAGGCGCTCTCAACGAAAAAAGATCTCGGTGCCGATCGGCTTCGCGTCGCGGACGTACGCAGACTGGCTCCGCGCGTACATGCGCCACCGAGAGGTGTCCAGGCTTGATGGAGCTGCTCCCGTCGCTGCTCTTCAACCTTGCCCTCGCTGGAACCCTCCTCTCTCTGCTCGCCTGGCTCCTCAAGCCCGTGCTGCCGTTTCTCAGAGAGTCGATCCAGCACGCTGCGTTTGCTGTGTGTGCAGCGTGTGTCGATGCTCTCTCCCGCCTTATCGCCGCAGTCATCACGCACCCCGCGATGGCGGCCGCGCTGAACGACATCATCACCGACGCCATCGTCCAAGGGGTGCGTATCGCCGGCCATGCCCGCCGGACTCACACCGCCCACCCGCTGGACTCACAGATGTTGACAAGAACAAGACACTTTCGCATAGGACGACAGTGAGGCTGTGAGAGACAGGCCCTCACACTGCCATACCGCTCAACGCCGGTAGTCCGCGTCGGCAAAATTCGCTGCCCCGCCTCGAGGCGCACCTGGCCCGACGCCGACAGGTGCAAGAGACGATGGTGGACGCAAAGACCCCGGAATGCGCGCGCGCCGCCTACATGGCAACGATGCCCAGGGTTCCAGCTTACCACGCCGGCAAGCATGCGCCAGCTCAAGCATGTCGCTTCTTTAGCGGCCTGCTGCGCGGCACTCTGCCGTGCTTTCACTTTTTGGACCAGCAGGCGCCTGCGGCTCGTCAGCGACGGCCGTCCGTCCCCTCAAGCCTCCGAGCCATGCCTCCCGCGCGCCAGGTGGGAAGGCACTCCCACGAGCCTGGCCGGCCTGCGCTGGGCAACGACATGGTCGACGACCTCCGCATCGAGAGCGACTTTCGGCAGCAGGCGCAGGCGCGGCTCGACGAGCTGTCCGCCGAAGTCAAGATGATGCGGGTGAGCTCGATGGGCGCGGCCACGTTCGAGGAGAGGATGGAGGCGGTGCTATCGCCAACGCGCGATCCGCGCGTCCACCCGCCGCGGCCGCACCTGACCCCGCTCGACGTGGGGCCGGAGTCGCCGCGCCGGGGAACCGCGCCCGCCGCGTTTGGCGCTTACTCGTACGATTGCTAGCGGGCCAGGGCGCTTCTCGTTGACTGGGCGACTTTGAGGGAGGCCCCGGCGGCGTGTAAGTACGGAGGTCTGTGGGAGTTATGTTTAAAAGTTAGCGCAGCTCCCTTTTTGCGAATGGAGAGCTGGCCGCAGGCATCCATGCGTGCGAGTGGCTGAGCGCGCCCTGGTGTGTGTCGAGGTGGCGGTGTCGCGAGGCCCGGCGGGGTGTCGAGCTCGAGGGTGTTGAGCTGCTGTCGAGGGATAGAGGTGTCGAGCCCTGTCGAGGGGAGTCGACGGGAGTCGAGGGGAGTCGAGGGTGTCGAGGGTGTCGAGTTGGCACTGATTTTGGTGTCGACCATAAATTCTCGCCACTGGAACACATGCTACTTACAGCTGGGGTGTCGAGGGTGTCGATTTTTGGTGTCGAGGTGACTGAGTGCAGTCAGTGTCGAGGTTTCGTGGTGTCGAGGAAGTTGTCGAGGTGTCGTGTGTCGAGGCCAGGTTTCAGGCGAGTGGCTACTTTTGTCGTTGTATGTGTGGCTGTTTGTGGCCCCGGAAAAGCTGACACTCTCTCCAACCCGAGAGAGAGGGGAACGTGACGGCCGTCAAAACTTATCCACCCCGTTTGGCGACGCGGAGACCTTGGCGGAGGGGGTTGAAACTACGCCAACGGACCCCGCGAGACCGAGAGTAACTGTGAAGTCAGGGGTTGTGAACTGTCTTTGTTTTCTGGCCTGGGTTGTTTTTTTGCGTGATGTGTGCCGTCCGACTAAAGAACGACAAAACCAGAACAAAACAACACAAGTTATGTCACAAGAGAGAAAGAAAGAAAACAGAGAGCCCAAGGGAGCGATGGGACGGCATGCCGCCACCACACGCCGTCCGACTGCCGCGCTCGATTTCTTCAAACTCGAGTTGGCGGCTTATCTCCCGCCTTTGAGTTCGGCCGGGGGAGCTGGTGTTGCTAGCAATGCCAACGAGAGCCAGACGGGCGAGCAGGTACAAGCAGGCGAAGGCTGCCACTGCCCGGAGCCGGCTCGCCGAGGGGAGTGCCGTCCGCCGCGTGCTCGCCGGGCCGCCTGACATCTTGCAGCACATGATACAGAGTGGCGGCGCCTTGGTGTGCGGGCGTTGGAGCGCAGTTTGCAAGGCGACTCGCGCCGCGAGCGCAGACGGGCTTCGCGTCCTCGCGGGCGCCGAGCTTGCAGGGCGAAGCTGGGAGAGGTGCCTGGACGCGAGCGACATCTACGCCGAGTGCGAGGCTCGCGATGGGCTCACGCTGCCGCCGGTCCGCCTCCTCAAGAGCTCGTGGCTGCTCGCGCGCGCACGCGACATCAAGTCCGCCTCTCCCGGGCGCACCCCCGCCCTCTCTCTCCCCTCGAGGCGGGATCTAGAGGCGAGACACCCCGACGCCTTCTACACGCCGGAGGAGGTGCGCGCCCTGCGGCGGGGGCCCGCCCTTTCAGGGCGAGCCCTGTCGGTCGTGGTCCTCAGCCACCGCCGCGCGCCTGGCGCGCACCCTGACCGCGTCGGCGCAGCGATCGTCCGGCTGTGCGACGCGATGCACGCGGCGATGACTACCGCCGTCGCCGACTCACAGTGCGCGCGCCCCCCCCTGGCTGCCTGGCAACGCGCCTGTGAGTAAGGCATTCGAAAGTGAGCGGCTCGACGTCTCCAGGTACACGTGGAAGACCCTTCCGGGCGAGGTTGCCGTCTACTACGACTGGTGCAGCCTCTACCACGAGACGCCCTCCCGGCCGCGCACGAGCGAGGAGGAGGCGCGGCCACCCTCGCCACTTGCAGTAGCTCTAGCTGGGCGTGTGCACAAGCCTCTCGGTACGGCAGAGAGCTTGATGCTTGTGCCTTCACCTAGGCGGCCTTCTCCGCCGCGCGCAGCCGGCGGCTGATGTGGTGCGCGTAGACACGCTGACGATGCGTCTCCCTCTGCTGGACCCTTCCGCGAAGCGTCTCGGAACCTCCGCACAGGTACGCGCACGCGCTGACGACCTGCTTCTTCCTCTTCGCTCCGGGTCCGCCCCTCGCCGAGCAGCGACGCGTGAGCGACGCCCCGCGAGGCCCGGCGAGGGGGTGTGGCGCGGAGGAGAGGGCGAGTCGATCGAGCCGCTGCATAGGTGAGCGAGGCGCTGGGCGAGACCCTGTTTCAGCCGTGCTGCGAGCCGTCGGGCCTGGCCCCGCCCGCCCCGCTCGAGGTGTGTGTGTGGGCTGGCTCGAGGAGAAGAGACATGCGTCTCTCCCGCACATGGCACGTCCCTGAAGACGGGCGGGGCGTGTCCGCAGGACGGCTGGTTCGAGGCCGAGTTCCACGCGGCCACGCTCGCAAAGTCGTGCCGCCTAGAGCGGCAGAGCGGCAGATCACAGCACACCTTCGCGTCGTACTCCCGCGCGCGAGGACTAGGGGAGGGATGGACTAGGGGAGGGATGGACTGCAGGGGAGGGATGGGCTCGGGGAGCTCCGACTCCGGTTCCCCATTGGGTCTCCATTGGTTCACTGCACGCGCCAGGTCGTGGACCTCGAGCGGGTGGCAGCAAGTCTACGACGTCGGCGGAGAGACCGAGGAGCGGGAGGGGCAGAGGCCCGCGTCTCGCCACACTGCGCTACCCGGCAACCGCCCCCTCTGCTCTTGAGTACGCGTAGGAGCGGGGGGAGGGAGGCCGCGTCAAGCTCTTCGCACGGCGACCGCCCATCGGCCCGGCCGAGCTCCACGGGCTGCTCTCCTCGCGGAAGTTCGCCGACGCCGCAGACGCCGAGCTGGCCACTTCTACCCGCGCCGTGTGCGAGGCCGCCCTCCCGAGAGGCGGCTCTTCACCGCTACGGCCGTGATCAGGCCACTTTCCTCTACGCCAAGACGGCGGTGACGACCCTCCGCAGCGCGACGCGGCTGCGGTCCCACGGCGGTGGGTTGTGGCTCGGTGTGAAAGAGAGGCTGTTCACGCCGGCAGGTCCCGTGAACAGGTCCTCACTCGAGCGGCGTGCGCTCTGCTCCTCGCCCGCGAGCGGCGTCTCCTTATACCTGTGGCTGTGAACACTGCAGGTTCAACTCGAGCGGATGGGGGCCCGCGCAGCTGCAGCGCTTCATCGGCCTCTGGCTTCCAGACTGCGAACGTCTGGAGACGATCTCGTTCGCGTCCAACCCGATCGGGCCGGAGGGCGCGCGAGATCAGCCGAGATCACACCCGAGATCAGCCGAGATCGCACCCGAGGTCTCCACGTCCAAAGAGAGTCCGCACAGCCGGGGTGCAGGAGGGGCGCGGAGAGGTGCACTCGCCAGCCCGCCCCCGGGGGAAGGAGCCTGCTGGCCTGCTCGGAGCCTTCCCAGAGCCTTCCCAGAGCCTTCCCGTGTACTTCCCGTGTAGGGGCGGCGATGCTGTGCGACTCGCTGCGCCTCGGCCACTGCCCGCTCGCCGAGGCCCTCAACTTCTTCAACAACCAGATCGGCGACGAGGGCCTCGTGCACGTGGCATCCCTTCTCAAGGTGCGGCACCGGGCGCCCTGCAGCCTCCCTGCAGCCTGTGCACGCGCTGTCCTGAGAATGCCTCATCATGGGGCGTGGGGATGTGCGAGGGTGGTGTGCCCTTGGCCCCTCTTAATCCCCCTCCCCTCCCAGGAGCGCGAGGCGCGGCGGGCGCTCGAGCGCCAACGGCACGAGCTGCGCTTCGAGCAGGCGCGGATCGAGGAGCGGCTCGTCGACCACGCCCTGGAGGCGCGCATCGCGCAGCTCAAGGGCAGGCCCGCTGTCCTGGACATTGGGGGCGCGGCGGAAGAGGCGCGCGTCGGTACGCCGAAGTGGTGGGCGGACATCGAGAAGACGGCGGCGGGCAAGGCGGCGGGCAAGGCGGCCGAGTATGCACACGAGATGCTGGCGCCGGCCGAGGTGCTCGTGCCGGAGTCTCGGCCGGCGTCCCCCACGAGCACAGAGGAGCGCTGGAGCGACGCCGCAGCTGGAGACTTGGAACAACTGCGGCTTGTGCGGGAGGAGGCGGCGAGGCTCGAGCGCCGGAGGCCGGCCCCGCCGATCCTGCCCCGCCTCGCCAAAGTGCGCGTCGGGCGGAACGGCATCTCCCACAAGGAGATGCAGGCCTTCAAAGCACTGTGCGGAAGGCTCGGCATCACGTGCGAGGCATAGGTAAAATTGCATGCTTGGTTGTAATATGCGTGAGATTTTCACAGGGCGGACGCTCTCTCGACAGCTGCTCGACAGAGCACAGATACGACAGAGCCCATCATTGTACATTGACAATGATAATACGTATTGATATGACATATGTGTCTCCCGCGCGCGCGTATGTGTGATTCATTCGACATCTCTTAGTCTTAAAGCCGTACTAGCACGGTGTACCACATACCAGCTGCCACACTAATACCAGGCTGCAAACCTCGCAGGAGAACGAACGCTCTGGCCCCCTTTATTCCAGCACCCAGCACGCGCAAGTCCAAGTGCTGATCTGCTGTGCCCTGTGCACCATCCACCAAGGACCCCAGGGGGGTGCTCACGGGCCTGCGCGTCGCTGAGCCGTGCTCCATCTCGGTTGCTACCACCCACGAGCTCTGAACGCCAACGGGACGAGTCCATGACACGTCTGCGATACGTCCGCAGGTTGCCGCCACCCACGAGCTGCTCACCCACCTGCTCCTCGCGCTAATGCACAACGTTGGCGGGGCGGACGCGGGGCGGCAGGCGCGCGAGCTCTCCTACCTCTGCGGCGAGCCTCATTTCCGCGCAATTGCCGGGATCGTTGGCCACGGTGCCAACCGGCAGGCCGACTCGAAGACCGGCCGCGCCCTCCGCGCCGAGGGCCGTCGCTGGGCGCAGCACGTGCTCGAGTCGCCATACTCATGGATCCTCTCGACCCTTTACATCTTTGGAACCATCCTGGCAGGAGCGACGCCGCTGGCCGCGGTGCACGCCGCCATTGCGTCCGGCAACGAGGACGAGCCGGCGGCAGTCGCCGCCCTCTACCTGATCCGCATCGTGGATGCGATGGTGTATGCGCTTTTGCCGTGGTGGACCACGGTGGTGGTACGGCTCGTGCAGGGGCGGCCTTGGCTGCACCGGGTGGCCGGCCGGGTGGTGCTGATAGCGGACCTGCCCTATGTGAGCCAATGCGCCGAGGCCTTCCTCTCGAAGCTGTTTGCGCTCTCCTACTCCGCCACCGCCATCACCGTCTTCAGCGCCAACCCTCAGGATCATCTCACGCACCGCCACACGCACCGCATCGTGCGCGGCCTGCTTCTCGCCACGGGGCGGCCGGACGGGCGGTTGTCGGCGCTCGCGGCGGTCGAATCAAGCTCGCTCCTCTCGATCAAGCAGGCCTTCTCCATTCAGTCGCTCGGCGTGACGTGCGAGACCCTCACGCTCGGCCACAAGCACAACCCGTATAAGCTGCCGCGCGCACGAAATATCACGCTACCCACGAAGTGGCCCGAGTTTCTCTCGGAGCGACTGCTGGGACACCACCGGCCGATCCCCTCCTTGGTTGAGGGGCGGGACATGGACTCGTCGTACCACATGCAGCGCGCGGGTTCGGCGCTTCGGCCCCCGCGGCGGACGAGCCCACCGAGGACCTCAAAGTGCCAGATGTGATCGGCAAGCTCGAAGGGAGGCCGTCACCCGGCGCCATGGACGGGTACTATTCATGGCTTGGGTCCCTGCCGCGCGTGCCGGGCGCCGTGCTCCGCCTAATCCACGGGAGGGAGCCCGACGGCGAGGTCGCCGGCGCCAGCCTCTCCGGCGTTGCTCTCGAGCCCTCGTCGCCTGGCGTTCATCAACAGATGGCTCTGACGCCGGCGGAGCTGCTCGCACAGCAGCGCACTCTCGAGGTGCTCTATGAGACCCGCGTCGCTTCCCTGGAGCGTCTGGTAGGCTTCTTTGTTGTCTTCCACACCATGGCGAAGGCGGTAGAGCAGTTCTGGTCGCTCGTCTCCTTCCGCGGCTCCTCGCGTACGACTGTTCACGGACCCAATCGAGGCTGCGGGTCGCCTCGACTGCCTCGCCCGTGTCCGTGGTCCGATGGGACATCGGTGATGACTCCAATCTCCATGACGTTCGATGACAAGAGTCAGAGAGATATACGTCGTGGAGAGAGCCGTGTAAAGTCTAAAGAGGGGGACGGTGCGTGAGACTGAGAGACCGCAGCACTTTTTTACGAGCCATCTCCCCATACAACGGTGCGCAGTGTTCCTACACACCCACCGTCCCTGGCTCAGACATATGCGATATGGCAGGGACGGTGCGGTGCGACCATACCGTGTGTCTTAGAGCCGAGCCGAGCCACCCCGCCCCGCGCGCGCTCAGCCCGTCTGTCCCTCCTCCCGAGCGAGGAACTCGCGGGTGTGCCCACGCAACTCGGCCGCCTGCGCCTCGGTGAGCTCGCCCGAGCGGCTCACCTTGGGGAGCAGCTCTGGCGCCGCGGCGGAGACGGCGGCGAGGAGGTCACGAAGCAGCTGGTCGGTCGCCGCGGCGTCGCGCGTGTGCACCGCCTCGTCGAGGAGCCCGTCCGTGGCGGCGGAGAGCAGTGCGACCTGCGCCCAGAGAAGAGAGGAGCGGGGCGTCAGAGCAGGGGTGGCGTCCGCGATCAGCACAGTGACGCTCCTCACGCGGCGCTCGAACACACACACACACACACACACACACACACACACACACGCACGCACGCACGCACACACACACACACACACACACACACACACACACACACGCACCCGCACGCACGCACACACACACACACACACACACACACACACACACACACACACACACACACACACACGCACACACACACACACGCACACACACACGCACACACACGCGGACGCACACACACACACACACACACGCACACACGCACACACACACACACACACACACACACACACACGCACACACACACACGCACACACACACGCACACACACACGCACACACACGCGGACGCACAGAACGCAAGCACCCCGATGAGACGGCGCCTGCTCCCCCAAGCTGACGGGAGTGGTGTCGGGCTGCTGCAGCACGGAGATGCACGCGTCCGCGCGGATGCGCTGCGCGGGCTCGCACGCCACCGGGTCGGCCGCCGAGGCGAGCTCCAACCTGTGGGACGTGTCGTGGGCGTGTCATGGACGCGTCCTTACCACCGGGGTGGCCGCCGAGGCGAGCGCGAACCGGAGCGCGCGCGTCACGGCGCGCATGGCCGCAGAGCTCGCCTAGGCGACGCAGAGCGGGCGAGTGACCCGACGTGCCGCCGCCGGCCACACCGCCGCCCAGCGCGCCGTTGGCCGCAATTTCGTCGACCCGACGCCGATCCGCGTGAGCGACTGCGTGGGGTCGATCGGCGGCGAGCGGCCGGCGGCGGCGAGCGGCTCGGAGAGCTCGATGTGGCCGTCGACGAGCGATGTGAGCTCCTCGACGTGCGCGCCGGCCGCCCGGCCGCCGTCTGCGCGCGGGTGGCCCGAGCCCGGCGCGGGGATGCCTGCAGGAGGGCTCCGAGAAAGTTCCGGGACGCCCTGCGCGCGGGTGGGCTGCGGCCCGAGCCCTAAGGGTGCTGCCGAGCTTCTCGAGGACGGGGGGCGTGAGGGCGATGCCCTTGGCCTCGAGGGCGCGGAGCCGTCCGAGCGCGCGCTGCGAGAAGCCGGCCGCCTCGAAATCGCCGAGCGCAAAGGCGTCCGACGCGGCCGCGCCTTGAGCGACAGTTCCGGGAAGGATCAGAGGAGGCTCGGAGAGGGTTGAAAGCGTCTCCGGCGCGGCCGCGCCCGACGCGCGGACAGAAGGCGACGGCTGCAGCAGCAGCAGAGTCACCGACTCGCCCCCGAGGCGGCGGTGCGCCCGCTCGGTGAGGCAAGAGTAGAAGCCTCGCAGCATCGACCCCTCCTAAACAGCGGGTTGAAAGACGGTTCAGAAAGGCCCCGCACCAGCGGTTTGGCGCAAGCGCGGCCGCCGCCTCCTCGGGGCGCACGACCCGGCCGAGCTCCTCGCCGACCCGCACCTGTGGACCCACTCGCTGATTAGTTCACCAACTCAGCGCTGGACGGCCGACCTCGCTCGGCGCGCACCGCCGCCCGCCACAGCCGCAACAGCGGCGCCAAATCGTCGACAACGACCAACGCGTCTCCGCCCGCGCGCTGCGCCATCGAGCACGCCGCCTGCGCGGCGACGACGAGCTCCGCATCGCTCTCTGCAACCAGCAGCCGCGAGCCTACAGGAAGGTTCCGAGAAGGCTCACGGAAGGCTTCGGGCCGCGTCGCCCTCTGCAACCAGCGGCACGAGCCGTCGCCCCACTCGCTTCTCCGAGCGGCCTCGGCGCCCTCAGCGGTGGTGACGACGACACGCTTCACCTCGGGCGCAAACTGCGCCGCCCCGCTCAGCATGCGCGAGGCGAGTGCGGCGGAGCCAGAGGCGGAGGGCAGCGTCTCTGGAGCGAGCAGCAGCATCGACTGGCCGCGGCCGATCGGCGCCAGCGCATCTACCGCCGTGACACCGGTGTGGAGCGGCTTCCCGATCGGCACCCGCCTCGCCTGCGGCACCCGCTCCTCGAAGACCGCGCCGCCGCCGCCGCCGCGGCCAGCGGTTGCGAGCAGGCTGCGCACAGACATCTCGCCGGCCCAGGCCTCGTCCGGCGCGGGGAGGGGGAGCGTGAGGTTGCCGGCACCGCGCGAAGCCGCCTCGCCGAGCACGGCGGCCGGCCCACTGAGCTGCGTCGCGAAGGCGAGGCCGACGCGGCAGAAGAGCACGGCACCCACGCCGCCGTCTGCAAACGCGACTAGCGACCCGTCGGCCGGCTCGCAGCCGACCGGAGGCTCGAGCACGACGAGCTCGCCCTCGCGCCGGACAACGCTGCCGAGGGAGGTGGCGTCCTCGTCCAAGCCCGACGCGACGGCCGCCTCCCGCCGCGCCTCGAACGCGGTCGACTCGGCGTCGGAGGCGATCGCGAGCGGAGACAGCCGCACGCGCACCGGCGCCACACGGCCAAACGGCCGCACCGAGGGCGTGAGCTGGTGGCAGTGCGCCACGGCGAGCAGAAGAAGCAGGACACGGGCACGCATGTACATGCGCGCAACGTCGCGGGAGACGGAGCGAGCTGCTCCCGGAGGCTAAAAATAATGAGCGGGAATAGGACCGCCGCAAGCGGCGTGGCGTGGAGCGGTTGCGCATCCCTCCGGGGGCCCCTCTGCGCCGGGGAGGCGTTGTTGGAGGCTAGGACGCAAGCGTCCGTCGCCCTTTTCAAACTCGGGGCCCACTCCGCTAGGAACCGCTACGCTCCGACCCGACCGAATTTGGAGGGCCTAAAAGTTTAAGGTGTTGCTGCGCAAATGCTCAGCCGTTCATGGAGGCCGTCTCCGATCTGGAGGAGACGGGTCAACCCCGTGAGGACCAGATCACGAATCACGTGCGTCTCGTCGTTAGCCGGAGGGGATGTTGACACTGGCGTTGATGAGTACTCGAGTATGTACTTTCCTTGTGGCTGGTCTTCCTCGGTGTCGTGTGTGTGCCAAGTGCGCCGCCGTCATTTTCCACACATACCTAACCCATCGTTCCACCGCCCGGGCTCTGTCTATCTATCTGTCTGTCTGTCTGGACAGGGTGGCAGCCGCCAACGACCCCTGGAAACGATTCGCCGCTGAGCTCCCGCTGTGGTTTGCAGTGTGTGTGGCTCTTACGAACATACACACACACATACCCGAACGAAGGTGGATGGATGACTAACCACAGGGTTCGAGGATTTTGTAGAGGAGTGACTCTCTCTCTCTCTCTCTCTCTCTCTCTCTCTCTCTCTCTCTCTCTCTCTCTCTCTCTCTCGTTTGCCAACAACAATCCTCCAGCCTTAGAACAGAGAAGTAAAAGCCCCGTCGCTCGTTTTACTTCGCGCCCGCTTCGCCGGGGGCCGGCAGTTCAGATTGCGCGGCACTGCCGCGCTGCCTGCCATGCCCATGATGAGCATGGGCCCCGACGCTGATCACTATCAGTACGACCAGTGGCGCAGCATGCTCGCTCAAGGCGTCGGTCGCGACGTGGTGCGCTTTCGTCGCCGCTAGAATTCTGCATCGGCGGCGTCGTCAGACGTGAACCTGTGCTTAGGAAACGTGGCCTTACACCAAACACCAACAACCATCCTTCGTGCCGCAGAAGTGGGAGCATCCGTACGACCATTCGCCCCCTCCGTCGACTCCCCCACCTCCGTCTCTACCAGCTCCGCTGTACGGTGCTCAGCGGACCCGGCCCGCCTGACGCCCAACATCTTGCCCGTCCTCCAATCCCGTGTTCGTCCCACGCAGGCATCTTCAACCACACGTGCTTCGTCCCATGGGCGCACGCCGAAGCGGTGCGCCTGGCGCCGTCAGTCCCTCAAAACCCGTTTCTCTGACGCTCCTAGGAGGTCAACCACACCGGCTTCCTCGTGGATGTGCCCTTTGAGCTCCATAGCCACAGGCGCGCTCACAGAAGGCCGCCCGGCGCCGCTGCCATCCGCCCCAAATCGAGCGGGGTGGAGCGCCGCTTCGCAAGGCGTTGAGCCCGCCTCCGCAGGAGCTGTGGTGATACCGTCCTCCTCCTCGGCGGCCTCAGCCTCCTGTTTACCGCCTTCGCCCTGTTCTTCCTTCTCTCCCCTGCGAGACCCGCTCCCGCGGTGAACTTCGACGAGGCGCGCTCCCTGTGGCAGGAGGAGCCCAAGCAGCAGCGGTGCGGCGTGGCCTGCTGTAGCGGCGGTGGCTGCTCGCCGCCGTCCTGCTTGAGCAGATTCTCGTGCCACCCATGTGACTGCGTCCCAGCCCAGCAGCGCGACCTCTACAGTGCTGCAGGGGCCGAGATTGCCGAGTTCTGTGCCGGCCTTTTCGGGTGCTTGTGTGCACCCTGCGGCCGTGCTGCGGCTCTTCTTTCCCGCTGCTGGCAGAGCGTGGCTGGTTGGTGCAGCCGCTGCCGGGCGAGTTTCGCCAGGTGCCTCGCGGTGACCTTTTGCTGCAAGGGGCGCCGTCAATCTGCGCAACGCGGGCTCCCACAGTGGGCGGCGTCCAAGCCGTTCCCTCCTACCCCCGGCACAGCTGCACCCCCGTCTCCTCCGACGGACCCGACGACGGGGCTGACCCTCCCGTTGCCGTCGATGGTGTACATTCAGAAGAAGTGTAGGCAGTACGGCTATACGCAATTCCTCGTGTAGGCTGCACGCTCGGGACGAGCTTGAGGCATGCTATGTCCATGAGATAGCTAGGAGATAGAGAGCGAGAGATAGCGAGAGAGCGAGCGAGAGAGAGCGAGAGATGGGAGGACAGAGTCAGAGAGGGGGGGGGGAGAGTTGGAGAGAGAGAGAGAGAGAGAGAGAGAGAGAGAGAGAGAGAGAGAGAGAGAGAGAGAGAGAGAGAGAGAGAGAGAGAGAGAGAGAGAGAGAGAGAGAGAGAGAGAGAGAGAGAGAGAGAGAGAGAGAGAGAGAGAGAGAGAGAGAGAGAGAGAGAGAGAGAGAGAGAGAGAGAGAGAGAGAGAGAGAGAGAGAGAGAGAGAGGAGTGTCTGTCTAATGCACCGTGTACTGTGAATCCGCCTCAGCGCAGGACACCCCCCTCCTGAGCGCTGAGGGAGTGCTCTCGAGTGTGGGAGCAGCGGAGCTCAATTGTGTGTACGCAACGAGCAGCGCGATAAACGGGCAAAAGAGCACACAGAAATCGAACCCCCGCTCCCCGCGCTTCCGGATTTTTTATTTTGCATTGAAAGGAGGGCTCGCAGACGCGACCACCAACGGACCACAGCGCGGCTCCCGCTCAACAATCATGGACCTGCGTTGCCTCAAGTGCTTCACCGCCACCGAGCCGAAGCCTCTTGAGGACGCTACGAAGCTGCCGTACTCGCTGTCTGAGGGTGATACTGTGGCTGCGCCAGAACCGGAGAAGCCAGTCTTCATAATCCCGTCCCCGAGGAAGCCAACGCTCGAGCCTGCGCCGCTCGAGGATGCAACCAATGACAATGTCGTCAGCAACGCCCAGCGCTATGCCCAGGACGCCTGGGAGCGCGCTCAGGCTGCTGCGAGCATGCGGCGCAAGCAGTCTTCGGCATCGCTTTGAGAGCCTCGCGTTGTCGCGTTGCTGTTGGCTTGAACGTTGGGTTGGGGATGTGTCTAGTGGGCGTCAGCAAGTGTCAGCCGGGAAAAATTCAGAACGCAGAGCAGGTAGCGTAGAGCAGGCAGCGTTCTCACAAGTCAGAGATCAGCATGAGTCTGACGCCCCACATTGCGCATAAAGCTCATGACTCATATGTTTGATTTTGTGTCTCGTCCGTGACCAGAGACCACAGCTCTCGCAGCTGACGTGTCTCGTGTGGGCTGTGGCGTCACTAGTCTTTAGTTGAGGTGCTCCAATCGTTCTTGTATTCAGCACGCCACAGTCAAATTCACAACACTCCCGGCTTTAGAAAGTACACGCACAAGTGGGCGACGACAGGCCTGCTCTCTCACGTGCGCTGCGGCGACGCCTCTGGTGCGGACGATCTCTTCTAGACCGGATCGTACACGCACGCGTCGGCCCGCGCTCTCACGGCCCGAACTCGGCCGCCCTCCTCCTCCGCGCCGCCTTCCTCCGCCACAGCCGCTGCGTCGCCTGCAGCCGGAAGCGGACGAGGCCTCTCCGGCGGCCGGGCCGAGAGAGCGACTCCTCGAGCCGCTCGAGTGTGTCTGCCTCGGCCGCCTGCCGGGCGCGCGGGGGGGTAAGGGGGGTGGGACTGGAGAGGCGGCGCGGCCCCTCGCCCGCTGTGGCTGGGGCCCGGGGGAGGAGCGAGAGAGGCGGCGGCGGCAGAGGAGGGGGAGGGGGGGGGGGTTCTGTGGAGTGTGCAGGGGCGCTTGCGGGGTGCGCCGCGCCTCCCGCTCGGCAGCCGCCTGCAGCAGCAGCTCGCGCTGAAGGCCCGCCGCCTCCACAGCCCGCCCCTGCCGCGCCCTCACCAGCAGCCGCTGCAGCACGTGGCCCCGCTCCATCTCTCCGATCACCTCGTCGGGCCGGAGCCAGAGGCAGTGCCGCGCGGTGGCACCCTCGGACGCGGTGTGGTCGACGGCGCTGAGCCGAGCCTGCAACGCGAGGGGCGGACCGGTCGCGCGCGCGCAGGTCAGCCGCTGTGGCCGCGGCCGCGGGGAGGGCTGGCGCGAGCGTGCGCCTCATGCACGAAGGGAACCTCGAGCAGGAAGGTGACGTAGCGCCCCGAGCGCTTGAGGACGCGCGCGGGGCTCTCGCGACGCAGCCGCGAGGCGAGCGCCTCTGCCGAGCCAAATACTGACCCCGTCTCCTCGGCCAGTTCGCGGGCAGCGGTGTAGTAGGCGTCGACGTCGTCCTCCTCGCGCTTCCCCCCAAAGTCGGAGAGGAGGCCGGCGCGCGTGCCGTTCTCGTGCGACTGCATGAGATAATAGACGCCGTCGCGGCGGCGCATGAACGGAATCACGCCAGCCGCGGCGACATCGACACCAGCGATCTGGAACCCCGTCGGCGCCGCGGGCGGCTCCTGGCGCATACACACGCGCATGGGCGGCCGTCGCGGTGGGCTGCCGTACAGCGCTGTCGAGGGCAGGAGCGCCGCGGAGGCGAGCGCCGCCAGCGCGGCGAGCGCGACCATTCGTCCGGTGTCCAGCCTCTGGCCTGCAGCGCACCCAGCTTGTCCCGCCCAGTCGTGGGCGAGAAGGTGTCGACAACGGCGCCAGTGATCGCCGCGAATTCTTTTCCATTTTCCCCCCAAAACAAAACGGGGGGAAATTCCATTTTTTCAGCGACGTATCTTCATCGATTTCCTAATTTCTTCTCTCTCGCCCGTCCGTCACGAATCGGCGCAGCCTCAGCTCACACGAGGTCCAGCGGCGGCGGCTTCGGCCTTCCGCCCGCCGGTGGCCCGGGCCCGCCGCCGCTCTGCTGCTTCGCGCTCCCCTCCGCGCCGCCGCCCCCCGCGCCCCCGACACTCGGGCTGCCGCCGCCCGCCTCGCCGCATGGGCAGTCGGACAGGCACCCGGACAGGAGCATGGCCGAGGGCGAGCCGAGCGCTGCGGCGGAAGTGCGCCAGTCGATGTCGTGCACGACGCCGCGCACCTACCCGGAAGGCTCCGAGAAGGTGGAGCGAGAGGGGCGGGCGCGGGGGCGATGGTGAGGCGGTGCGGTGCGGTGCGGTCAGCGCGGTGCGGCAATACGGCTGGCGCGGTCACCTGCAGCCACCAGCGGGCGCGGAGCAGCGAGGGCGGCAGCATGCCCGCGCGTCCGCCCTCGACCCACGCGGACAGGGCGAGCAGGAGCAGCTCCACGGCGAGCGCCTGCGGGGCAGGGAGAGGAGGAGGAGGGGGGTGCGAGATAGCACAAGGGGTTTGATCAGGGGCGGCGCCGCCGCACCAGAGGCACAAAGACGAGTGCGACGAGGAACACGGGCAAGCAGCAGCAGTACGCCTGTGTGCCGGGGACGGTCCTGTGGCGTGGGGGAGAGAGTGCTGGCGCTGCCGGCTTTGCGAGCTTGCGTGAGCTCTCCTCCGCAACGCAGGCGGCGCAGCGGTCAGAGAGCAGCCGCTGCGCCAGCAGGAGCGCGCCGCTCGTGCCCGGCGGCAAGCCGCTGCCGCCGCCGCCGCCGCCGCCGCCGCCGGGCAGCTCGACCACAAACGAGCCGCCATGAGGCGTGTTGTGCGGCACGAGGACGGTGAAGGTTCCGAGCCGCGGGTGCGTGATCTGGATCGGCTGGCCGGGCACGCCGGGCGGCACCCCAATCTCGATGCGCTCCGGCATCGTCAGATTCGACGGCGCGCCGCCGCCAAACAAGCTCCCCAGCTCGGCGCCAAACACCGGAGCCTGGTTGACGGGCCGGCCCTGGTAGGCGTCGACCCCCGCGCGGAGGGTCGAGCAGTAGTGCCGCACCGACTCGCTCACGCGGCGGTGTGAGCCCGCGGCCCACTTCGGCACGATCATCAGCAGGGCGAAGACGCCGGCGAAGCAGGCGCCGAGCAAGAGGCCGGGAAGGACGAGCAGAAGGCCACCTGCGGTCCGAGCAGCCGCAGGGAGCTCCGCGACGCAGCGGCTGGCGGAGCGGCCGAGCGAGCGGCCGAGCTCGTCGCAGGAGGAGAGGAGGTAGAGGCACATCGGCGCTATCGAATCTGCTGCTGCTTGACGCCTGTGGCGTGTCTGCTGGGGGCCGCCGGACCGATAGACGGGAACGCGCTTTTTCTTTTGTGTCACTTATCTGTGAGCTGTCGTGATCATCTGTCTCGCGTCCACCCATACCGCGTTGGTGTCCAGTCCGAGCCTGGCTGTTCTTCACCTTCCTTCCTACCTACCTGTGAGAGTGTTGTTGTTGTTGTTAGGTATCTCGCGAATACTTGATTTTTCACGCCGTCTTGAGCACTTGAGCACTGGATAGGGTCGGTTCCGCATGGTACGGGACCCCTCGATCGTCTCGCCCACCCTCACTGGTGTGTTCATTGGGGGGGGTCATAACAAACACGGTACAGGATCGAGGTGCACGCTGCCGAGGCAGTGTCGTCCCCCCTCTCCCCGACGGCGATGGCGGTGTGACCGATCGAGCTAACAATCGTGTTCAAGCGGCCCTCCTGTGAGCTGGTACACCAAGAATGGCTTACCACTGCCAGGGGCCACACTGTGGCAAGCTGTGGTGAGCGTGGTTTGGCTTGTGCAGCCCATACGGACGTGGTATATACACATATATGCGGCCACGTGTCGGCCGGTTCGGGGCACGAATTCCGGATTTTTCCACGGCCTAACAATCGTTGCTGTAGTGGCGCCAATGGCCGCCTCCCGTCGCGCCATTGGCACCCTAGCCAGCAGTAGCACCGGAGGCAACACCACCAAGCCCACAAGTCACAAGAGTGACGGAGATGCTTGCCACGAGCACCGTGACGCCCGACCCTGTGAGCACCGTGGGCGTATACGGCTGCATACGGTGAGATGATGCACAGCATGGCCAGACAAGGGATGCAAGGCTCGCCAGCTGTATGTTAGTGAGGTATATAGATGTGATCAACATGTGTGCGTCACAGGTACGCGCAGCAGCGCATGTAGCCGCTGATATCGAAGACAGCGCAAACAGGTCTTTTTGCGCCACGCACCCGATGGCCGTGCTGGTCCAACTTCGTGCACAGGAATGGTATCAGCGCGTCTCCGCCATAACTGGACATGGCAATGAAGCAGCTGAGACGTGACAACACCGGTGCTGGGCCAAGGAGGTGCCGCTCACCGCCGATTGTTAGGACTGTCGTCGAAAAGGCGAGCGGCGGTCGCCGGGCAGCAGCTCGTGGCGATCGTCGATCCGCGAGCTGCCAAGCTTGTCACAGGCCGGCACTGGATCGAGGACGATGGCGCCGCGCGGCTGGAGGCAACGGAGAAAGGCATTGTGGAGCGGCGAGGCGATTGTTAGGAATTTCGAGGCGCGGAAAAATCCGATCGCCTGGAAAAATCAAGTATTCGCGAGACACGCTGTTTGTTAGCAGAACACGACACAGAGCTCACACAGAATCACAGCGGGAGGAAAGCGGCGAGTCGCAATTCCAGGGGTCGTTGTGGCGGGCCACCCTGTGCGCTGTGGTCCAGAAAGAAAGGCATGGATCCCAATCTGGGGTCTTTCGACCGAGTCTGATTTCGCCCTAGATTTCGCCTCGCCGCCTCCCGATGGTGGTAAGCGTAAGGCTGGAGAGCCAAACAAAGCGGCGGAGATGGCGGAGGAGGGCGGGGGATCGAGGAAAGACTCGCACCGACGACCGACCCTTCAGCTTCACGAACCGAAAGGCTGCACGCCCGGGAAGCACAGTAATTCGGCACACGTTAAACACCCCATTCATTTGGCGGCTAGGCGCGGCTCAGGGCCCCGTCCACGTTCCCTCCCACTTGGCGCGTGATGGTGTGGGGATGTCGCCCCCAGGCCAGCCAGGGCAGGGGTGGAGGGCGAGGGCGGAGGGCGGGATGGGCGCCAAGCGGGAGGGGGCGAATGGAGTGGAATGCACAGATGGGGGATGGCGAAGGCGGAGGGCGGGAAGGGGGAGGGCGGCGGGAGGGCGGAGGTCGGCATGGGCGGGCGGTGGGTGGTTCGGTAGGGCGGGGGGGAGGGCGAGGGGTGGAGGAGGAGGGCGGTGCCGGTGGGGGCGAGGGGCGGCGAAGGTCGTACTCGAGTACCGGGCTTTCTCTTCTCATCATCGCTGTCGTGGGATCGCTTGTCATGTGAGAGAGTGCGTTGTGTTTGCGCTGCCGTCTCTCTTCTTCGTTAGTGCCAGTGCGCGCCAGTCCCGTGCCCAGTGTCGCCCAGCGAGTTTTCTTGCGGAACCCTCATTTTCGGGCGCGGACGGGCTGCACGACGATTAGGTATCCAAGGCAGGTCCGCCCCCAGGACGCGCATGTCGGTTCGCCGCTGCACGCGCTGCGAGCGCCTCTACTCGGACGGCGAGGACGGCCAGTGCCGCTACCACCCCGGCCAGCATTACCGCCTCGGCTGGACCTGCTGCCGCGATCCGTCCTTCTCGGCGCCAGGCTGCCGCTTTGGCAGCCACGTCGAGGACCTAAACATGACTCGGGCGCTGGACGAGGTGCTCGCCTCCGCCCAGCCGGTCTGCCCGCCCGCCGCTCCCCTCGACAGCGCTAGCCGCGACTCCGACTCCGACTCGACGTCCGGCCCGGAGCCCGTAATTGTCTTCGAGGACCCGTCCGGAACCATGAGCGTGGCGAGCGTGGCGTGCGGGGGGGAGGAGCCGGCGGCCACGCCGCCGTCGCCGCATTGCCTCGAGAGCGTGCAGGCTGCGCCCGCCGCGGCCGCGGCCGATGGCGACGACGAGGAGGAGGCCAATGAGGAGCGGCGCGGCTGGTTCCTGGTGCCGTACCTGGTCGGGCCGCACGACTCGTTCAACGCGGTGAGCACGCAGCTCGACTCTCAGCGATCGGACGGCTCTCTCTCACGACCACACCGCGCGCCTCTCCAGGTGTGCATGCGGCACCGGATGGCGCCCGAGGAGCTCTCGCGCGTCAACAGCCTGCGGCACCGCTCCCTGCGGCCAGGCTCTACCGTGCTGGTGTGGGCCGAGCGGTCTGAGACGGAGGTGCGAGCGAGGGCCTGCACTACTCATGGCCGTGGGACCCCTGCCCGCCTTGGGACGATGCGGCGGAGATGTGTACCAGCCCCAGCCTGCGTCTTCCCCACCTTGCCGCCGCCGCAGCTGCGGGGAGGAGCGAGCGACGAGCCTCGGCACTACGAATGAATGGCTGGTCGCGAGTTGGCGGTAGGTGCGCGAGGCGGAGCGCGCGACGACCCTCCTCTGCTTCCGCCGGCAGCACTCCTGCTCGGTGGGCGAGGCGCCCCGCCGCCTCTCGAGCTTGTACGAGCAGTACGCATGGTGAGTGGAGCAGCGTCTTCTTCTGCTGAGCAGGCGCGCTACTACCTCGAGCTACACGAGTACGACGTCGAGCGCGCGATTCAGCAGCGGCGAGACGACCTCGACTGGGAGGAGCGGCGCGGCCGCGAGGCTGACGTCGACGCGCCCCTCTCTCCCGCCACCGAACAGCTCTCGGTGCCCCGTCGCCTGTAGAGACCTGTCCTCCCTCGCTGCCCACTCCCGCACCACCGTCCTCACCATCCTACTCTCTGTCCTTGCCGCCGCCGCCCTTGGCTCGTCCGCTGACACGTCCCTGAAACCTCCGCTGACACCTCCGCTGACACCTCCGCAGGTGCCGCCTTCGCTTGGCGCGAACCTCGAGCGTCGCAACAGGCGGCTGGCCGTCACGGAGGTGCCGAGAGGGCGCCGAGAGGAGACGAGAGGGCGCCGAGAGGATACGAGAGGGTCCGAGATTGTGCTTTGCCGCCACAGAGAG
The DNA here is from genome assembly GCF_000372725.1 of Emiliania huxleyi CCMP1516. Classification (NCBI taxonomy): domain Eukaryota; phylum Haptophyta; order Isochrysidales; family Noelaerhabdaceae; genus Emiliania; species Emiliania huxleyi. The sequence goes on from NW_005194814.1 coordinate 157,414, forward strand.
GAGCAGGGGGCGAGCAGACGGCGTGC
>NW_005194814.1:157539-159109 GCF_000372725.1 Emiliania huxleyi CCMP1516
ACGCCCCCTGCGGTCTTGAGGCGGCGGCAGCGAGAGTGTGGGCGCCAGGAGAGGCCGCGGGGCCTGCCGCGGTAGGGGCGATGGCAGTAGGATGAGCAGGGCCACCATTATACGCCGCCCAAAAAGGCGGCGCCCGTCGGACTTTCTACCTACCTACCTGTGAGAGTGTTGTTGTTGTTGTTAGGTACGCTGTTAGCAGAACACGACACAGAAAAGAAGAGAGCGCCCCAGCTTCGGCTGAGGGCTAACAAGCTGCCGAGCCCAAATCACTGTGAGAGTCGTGATTTCTTGTTGGTTAATGAAAATCTCTCTCTCAGAAAAGAAGAACAGAAAAGAAGAAATAAAAATCTCAGGGGCAACCCGGTACACGGAACCATCCCTCGGAGACGTGTTATGGCCCTGCGACCGCGCACCCCCGGGGCTAGGGCTCTCTTGCCCGCAACCCGATCCCAATCGTCCGGCCAACTGGGTGCGCTTCTGAGCTCCCCGGTCCTGGGCGTGCGGCAACTAACTGCACTCCAAGTGCTCCAAATCTCCTCGACACAGAGCTCACACAGAATCACAGCGGGAGGAAAGCGGCGAGTCGCAATTCAAGGGGTCGTTGTGGCGGGCCACCCTGTGCGCTGTGGTCCAGAAAGAAAGGCATGGATCCCAATCTGGGGTCTTTCGACCGAGTCTGATTTCGCCTCGCCGCCTCCCGATGGTGGTAAGCGTAAGGCTGGAGAGCCAAACAAAGCGGCGGAGATGGCGGAGGAGGGCGGGGGATCGAGGAAAGACTCGCACCGACGACCGACCCTTCAGCTTCACGAACCGAAAGGCTGCACCCGGGAAGCACAGTAATTCGGCACACGTTGGGCACCCCATTCATTTGGCGGCTAGGCGCGGCTCAGGGCCCCGTCCACGTTCCCTCCCACTTGGCGCGTGATGGTGTGGGGATGTCGCCCTCAGGCCAGCCAGGGCAGGGGTGGAGGGCGAGGGCGGAGGGCGGGATGGGCGCCAAGCGGGAGGGAGCGAACGGAGTGGAATGCACAGATGGGGGATGGCGAAGGCGGAGGGCGGGAAGGGGGAGGGCGGCGGGAGGGCGGAGGTCGGCATGGGCGGGCGGTGGGTGGTTCGGTAGGGCGGGGGGGAGGGCGAGGGGTGGAGGAGGAGGGCGGTCGGTGGGGGCGAGGGGCGGCGAAGGTCGTACTCGAGTACCGGGCTTTCTCTTCTCATCATCGCTGTCGTGGGATCGCTTGTCATGTGAGAGAGTGCGTTGTGTTTGCGCTGCCGTCTCTCTTCTTCGTTAGTGCCAGTGCGCGCCAGTCCCGTGCCCAGTAAAAAGAAAGAAAACAGGCAAGCCAAGGGAGGGATGGGAGGACGGCACGCCGCCACCACACAGGGATTTTAAGGAGAAGTTGTGAATGCGCTAGCCGTCGCCCACCCTAGGCCCGGAGTTTTCTTTCGGACCCCTCATTTTCGCGGTGGACGGGCTGTACGATTGGGTATCCAAGGCAGGCCGCGCGGGACGCGCATGTCGGTTCGCCGCTGCACGCGCTGCGAGCGCCTCTACTCGGACGGCGAGGACGGC